>NW_020191761.1:0-105323 GCF_002263795.3 Bos taurus | reverse complement strand
GATCAGTGCATGAGCAGTCACGTGATTAGTGCGTGATCAGCCACGAGACAGTGCACGATAGCCACGTGCTCAGTGCATGATAGCCAAGTGATCAGTGCATGATAGCCACGGACAGTGCATGATCAGTCACGTGATCAGTGTAAGATCAACGCACGTGATCAATGCATGATAGCCACGAGATCAGTGCATGATCAGTCACGTGATCAGTGCATGATCAGCCACGGGATCAGTGCATTATAGCCATGTGATCAGTGCATGATAGCTACGAGATCAGTGCAATAATCAGCCACGTAATCAGTACATGATCAGCCACGTGATCACTGTATGATGAGCCACGTGATCAGTGTATGTGCAGTCACGTGATCAGTGTATGATCAGCCACGTTTCAGTGCATGATAGCCAAGTGATCAATGCATAATAGCTACGTGATAGTACATGCTCAGTCACATCAGCAGTGCATGATAGCCACGTGAGCATTGCCTACAATTACTTGATCAATGCATGTGCAGTCACGTGATCAGTGCATGATAGACACTGTGAACAGTGCATGATAGCCACGTGATCAGTGCATGATCCGTCACGTGATCAGTGCATGTGCAGTCACTTGATAAGTGTATGATAATCACGTGATCAGTGCATGATAGCAACCTGATCAGTGCATGTAAGCAACGTGATTAGAGCATAATAAGCCACGTGATAAGTGTACGATCAGACACGTGATAGTGTATTTCAGCTTCATGATCAGTGCATGATCAGCCACGTCATCAGTTCATGGTCAGGCACGTGATAGTGCATGTTCTGTCATGTGAGCCGTGTATGATCATCCACGGATCAGTGCATGATCAGCCACGTGATCACTGGTATTTCAGCCCGTGATCAGTGCATGATCCCACAACCTGATTAGTGATGATCACGCACGTGATCAGTGCATGATAGCCACGTGATCAGTGCATGATCAGTCAACTGGATCAGGGCATGATCTGTCACTTGATCAGGTGTATGATATCCAGCGTGATCAGTTCATGCGCTAGTCATGTGATCAGTGCAATGATAACTACGTGATCAGTGCGTGATCAGCCACGTGATCAGTGCAAGATTGTCAAGTGATCAGTGCATGGTTAGTTACGTGATCAATGTATGATTAGCACGTGATCAGTGCATGATAGCCACCTGATCAGTGCATGATCAGTCACGTGATCATGGATGCGTAGTCATGTGATCAGTGCATGACAGCTACGCATCAGTGAATAATCAGTCACGTGATCAGTGCATGATAGCCATGTGATCAGTGCATGATAGCTACGAGATCAGTGCTAGATCAACCATGTATTCATTTGCATGATCAGCCACGTGATCACTGTATGATCAGCCACGTGATCAGTGCATGTGCGGTTTCCTGATCAGTGTATGATCAGCCAGGTGTTCAGTGCATGATAGCCAAGTGATCAGTGCATGATAGCTACGTGATCAGTGCATGCTCAGTCACATGAGCAGTGCATGATAGCCACGTGATCATTGCCTACAATTACGTGATCAGTGCATATGCAGTCACGTGATCAGTGCATATAGACACGTGAACAGTGCATGATAGCCACGTGATCAGTGCATGATCAGTCCCGTGATCAGTGCATGATCTGTCACATGTCCAGTGTATGATATCCACGTGATCACTTCTTACTCAGTCATGTGATCATTGCATGATAGCCAAGTTATCATTGCCTTATCAGCCACGTGATCAGTGTTAGATTGGCCTGTGATCAGTGCATGAATATTTAGGTGATCAATGTATGATTAGCCCCATGATCAGTGCATGATAGCCACTTGATGAGTGCATGATCAGTCACGTGATCATGGCTTGGGGAGTCATGTGATCAGTGCATGATAGCCTCGTGATTAGTGCATAATCAGTCACGTGATCAGTGCATGATCAGCCACGTGATCAGTGCATGATAGCCACGTGATCAGTGCATGATCAGTCAGATGATCATGGCATGCTCAGACATGTGATCAGTGCATTATAGCTACTCGATCAGGGAATAATCAGTCATGTGATAAGTGCCTGATCAGCCACGTGATCAGTGCATGATAGCCACGTAATCAGTGCATGAACAGGTAAGTGATCAGTTCATGTGCAATCACGTGATTAGTGCTTGATAGACACGCCATCAGTGCATGATAGCCAGGTGATCAGTGCATGATCAGTCAAGTGATCAGTGCATGCGAAGTCACGTAATCAGTGTACGATCAGCCAAATGATCAGTGCATGATCATGTTCGTGATCAGTGCATGATCAGGCCAGTGAAGAGTGCATGAACAGTCACATGATCAGTTTATGATAACCAGGTTATCACTGCATGATCAGCCACGTGATCAGTGCATAATCAGACACGTGATGAGTGCAGGCACAGTCACATGATCAGTTTATGATAGCCAGGTTATCACTGCATGTTCAGCCACGTGATCAGTGCATAATCAGACACGTGATGAGTGCATGAACAGTCACATGATCAGTTTATGATAGCCAGGTTATCACTGCATGATCAGCCACGTGATCAGTGCATAATCAGACACGTGATGAGTGCATGCACAGTCACATGATCAGTGCATGATCAGGCAGGTGATCAGTGCGTGATCAGTCACGGGATCAGTGTATGATCATCCACGTGATCAGTGCATGATAGCCAGGTGACCAGTGCATGATCAGTCACGTGACCAGTGCATTATACGCCACGGGATCAGTGCATGGTAGCCATGTGATCAGTGCATGATAGCTACGAGATCAGTGCTAGATCAATCACGTAATCAGTGCATGATCAGCCACGGGATCACTGTATGATCAGCCACGTGATCAGTGCATGTGCGGTTACCTGATCAGTGTATGATCAGCCACGTGATCAGTGCATGATAGCCAAGTGATCAATGCATGATAGCTACGTGATCAGTGCATGCTCAGTCACATGAGCAGTGCATGATAGCCACGTGATCATTGCCTACAATTACGTGATCAGTGCATGTGCAGTCACGTGATCACTGCATGATAAACACGTGAACAGTGCATGATAGCCACGTGATCAGTGCATGATCAGTAACGTGATCAGTGCATGAGCAGTCACGTGATTAGTGCGTGATCAGCCACGAGATCAGTGCACGATAGCCACGTGCTCAGTGCATGATAGCCAAGTGATCAGTGCATGATAGCCACGTGATCAGTGCATGATCAGTCACGTGATCAGTGTAAGATCAACCACGTGATCAATGCATGATAGCCACCAGATCAGTGCATGATCAGTCACGTGATCAGTGCATGATCAGCCACGGGATCAGTGCATGATTGCTACGAGATCAGTGCATAATCAGCCACGTAATCAGTACATGATCAGCCACGTGATCACTGTATGATGAGCCACGTGATCTGTGTATGTGCAGTCACGTGATCAGTGTATGATCAGCCACGTGTTCAGTGCATGATAGCCAAGTGATCAATGCATAATAGCTACGTGATCAGTACATGCTCAGTCACATCAGCAGTGCATGATAGCCACGTGAGCATTGCCTACAATTACTTGATCAATGCATGTGCAGTCACGTGATCAGTGCATGATAGACACGTGAACAGTGCATGATAGCCACGTGATCAGTGCATGATCCGTCACGTGATCAGTGCATGTGCAGTCACTTGATTAGTGTATGATAATCCACGTGATCAGTGCATGATAGCAACCTGATCAGTGCATGATAAGCAACGTGATTAGAGCATAATAAGCCACGTGATAAGTGTACGATCAGACACGTGATCAGTGTATTATCAGCTTCATGATCAGTGCATGATCAGCCACGTCATCAGTTCATGGTCAGGCACGTGATCAGTGCATGTTCTGTCATGTGATCCGTGTATGATCATCCACGTGATCAGTGCATGATCAGCCACGTGATCACTGTATTATCAGCCACGTGATCAGTGCATGATCCACAACCTGATTAGTGCATGATCAGGCACGTGATCAGTGCATGATAGCCACGTGATCAGTGCATGATCAGTCAACTGATCAGGGCATGATCTGTCACTTGATCAGTGTATGATATCCACGTGATCAGTTCATGCGCAGTCATGTGATCAGTGCATGATAACTACGTGATCAGTGCGTGATCAGCCACGTGATCAGTGCAAGATTGTCAAGTGATCAGTGCATGGTTAGTTACGTGATCAATGTATGATTAGCACGTGATCAGTGCATGATAGCCACCTGATCAGTGCATGATCAGTCACGTGATCATGGCATGCGTAGTCATGTGATCAGTGCATGACAGCTACGCATTCAATGAATAATCAGTCACGTGATCAGTGCATGATAGCCATGTGATCAGTGCATGATAGCTACGAGATCAGTGCTAGATCAACCATGTATTCATTGCATGATCAGCCACGTGATCACTGTATGATCAGCCACGTGATCAGTGCATGTGCGGTTTCCTGATCAGTGTATGATCAGCCACGTGTTCAGTGCATGATAGCCAAGTGATCAGTGCATGATAGCTACGTGATCAGTGCATGCTCAGTCACATGAGCAGTGCATGATAGCCACGTGATCATTGCCTACAATTACGTGATCAGTGCATATGCAGTCACGTGATCAGTGCATATAGACACGTGAACAGTGCATGATAGCCACGTGATCAGTGCATGATCAGTCCCGTGATCAGTGCATGATCTGTCACATGTCCAGTGTATGATATCCAGGTGATCACTTCTTACTCAGTCATGTGATCATTGCATGATAGCCAAGTTATCATTGCCTTATCAGCCACGTGATCAGTGTTAGATTGGCCTGTGATCTGTGCATGAATATTTAGGTGATCAATGTATGATTAGCCCCATGATCAGTGCATGATAGCCACTTGATGAGTGCATGATCAGTCACGTGATCATGGCTTGGGGAGTCATGTGATCAGTGCATGATAGCCTCGTGATTAGTGCATAATCAGTCACGTGATCAGTGCATGATCAGCCACGTGATCAGTGCATGATAGCCACGTGATCAGTGCATGATCAGTCAGATGATCATGGCATGCTCAGACATGTGATCAGTGCATTATAGCTACTCGATCAGGGAATAATCAGTCATGGGATCAGTGCCTGATCAGCCACGTGATCAGTGCATGATAGCCACGTAATCAGTGCATGAACAGGTAAGTGATCAGTTCATGTGCAATCACGTGATTAGTGCTTGATAGACACGCCATCAGTGCATGATAGCCAGGTGATCAGTGCATGATCAGTCACGTGATCAGTGCATGCGAAGTCACGTAATCAGTGTATGATCAGCCAAATGATCAGTGCATGATCATGTTCGTGATCAGTGCATGATCAGGCCAGTGAAGAGTGCATGAACAGTCACATGATCAGTTTATGATAGCCAGGTTATCACTGCATGATCAGCCACGTGATCAGTGCATAATCAGACACGTGATGAGTGCATGCACAGTCACATGATCAGTGCATGATCAGGCAGGTGATCAGTGCGGGATCAGTCACGTGATCAGTGTATGATCATCCACGTGATCAGTGCATGATAGCCAGGTGACCAGTGCATGATCAGTCACGTGACCAGTGCATTATACGCCACGTGATCAGTGCATGATAGCCATGTGATCAGTGCATGATAGCTACGAGATCAGTGCTAGATCAATCACGTAATCAGTGCACGATCAGCCACGGGATCACTGTATGATCAGCCACGTGATCAGTGCATGTGCGGTTACCTGATCAGTGTATGATCAGCCACGTGTTCAGTGCATGATAGCCAAGTGATCAATGCATGATAGCTACGTGATCAGTGCATGCTCAGTCACATGAGCAGTGCATGATAGCCACGTGATCATTGCCTACAATTACGTGATCAGTGCATGTGCAGTCACGTGATCACTGCATGATAAACACGTGAACAGTGCATGATAGCCACGTGATCAGTGCATGATCAGTAACGTGATCAGTGCATGAGCAGTCACGTGATTAGTGCGTGATCAGCCACGAGATCAGTGCACGATAGCCACGTGCTCAGTGCATGATAGCCAAGTGATCAGTGCATGATAGCCACGTGATCAGTGCATGATCAGTCACGTGATCAGTGTAAGATCAACCACGTGATCAATGCATGATAGCCACCAGATCAGTGCATGATCAGTCACGTGATCAGTGCATGATCAGCCACGGGATCAGTGCATGATTGCTACGAGATCAGTGCATAATCAGCCACGTAATCAGTACATGATCAGCCACGTGATCACTGTATGATGAGCCACGTGATCTGTGTATGTGCAGTCACGTGATCAGTGTATGATCAGCCACGTGTTCAGTGCATGATAGCCAAGT
The DNA here is from genome assembly GCF_002263795.3 of Bos taurus. NCBI lineage: Eukaryota > Metazoa > Chordata > Mammalia > Artiodactyla > Bovidae > Bos > Bos taurus. Next base: position 98,953 of record NW_020191761.1, on the reverse strand, counting down.
GATCAATGCATAATAGCTACGTGATCAGTACATGCTCAGTCACATCAGCAGTGCATGATAGCCACGTGAGCATTGCCTAAAGTTACTTGATCAATGCATGTGCAGTCACGTGATCAGTGCATGATAGACACGTGAACAGTGCATGATAGCCACGTGATCAGTGCATGATCCGTCACGTGATCAGTGCATGTGCAGTCACTTGATTAGTGTATGATAATCCACGTGATCAGTGCATGATAGCAACCTGATCAGTGCATGATAAGCAACGTGATTAGAGCATAATAAGCCACGTGATAAGTGTACGATCAGACACGTGATCAGTGTATTATCAGCTTCATGATCAGTGCATGATCAGCCACGTCATCAGTTCATGGTCAGGCACGTGATCAGTGCATGTTCTGTCATGTGATCCGTGTATGATCATCCACGTGATCAGTGCATGATCAGCCACGTGATCACTGTATTATCAGCCACGTGATCAGTGCATGATCCACAACCTGATTAGTGCATGATCAGGCACGTGATCAGTGCATGATAGCCACGTGATCAGTGCATGATCAGTCAACTGATCAGGGCATGATCTGTCACTTGATCAGAGTATGATATCCACGTGATCAGTTCATGCGCAGTCATGTGATCAGTGCATGATAACTACGTGATCAGTGCGTGATCAGCCACGTGATCAGTGCAAGATTGTCAAGTGATCAGTGCATGGTTAGTTACGTGATCAATGTATGATTAGCACGTGATCAGTGCATGATAGCCACCTGATCAGTGCATGATCAGTCACGTGATCATGGCATGCGTAGTCATGTGATCAGTGCATGACAGCTACGCATTCAGTGAATAATCAGTCACGTGATCAGTGCATGATAGCCATGTGATCAGTGCATGATAGCTACGAGATCAGTGCTAGATCAACCATGTATTCATTGCATGATCAGCCACGTGATCACTGTATGATCAGCCACGTGATCAGTGCATGTGCGGTTTCCTGATCAGTGTATGATCAGCCACGTGTTCAGTGCATGATAGCCAAGTGATCAGTGCATGATAGCTACGTGATCAGTGCATGCTCAGTCACATGAGCAGTGCATGATAGCCACGTGATCATTGCCTACAATTACGTGATCAGTGCATATGCAGTCACGTGATCAGTGCATATGCAGTCACGTGAACAGTGCATGATAGCCACGTGATCAGTGCATGATCAGTCCCGTGATCAGTGCATGATCTGTCACATGTCCAGTGTATGATATCCACGTGATCACTTCTTACTCAGTCATGTGATCATTGCATGATATCCAAGTTATCATTGCCTTATCAGCCACGTGATCAGTGTTAGATTGGCCTGTGATCAGTGCATGAATATTTAGGTGATCAATGTATGATTAGCCCCATGATCAGTGCATGATAGCCACTTGATGAGTGCATGATCAGTCACGTGATCATGGCTTGGGGAGTCATGTGATCAGTGCATGATAGCCTCGTGATTAGTGCATAATCAGTCACGTGATCAGTGCATGATCAGCCACGTGATCAGTGCATGATAGCCACGTGATCAGTGCATGATCAGTCAGATGATCATGGCATGCTCAGACATGTGATCAGTGCATTATAGCTACTCGATCAGGGAATAATCAGTCATGGGATCAGTGCCTGATCAGCCACGTGATCAGTGCATGATAGCCACGTAATCAGTGCATGAACAGGTAAGTGATCAGTTCATGTGCAATCACGTGATTAGTGCTTGATAGACACGCCATCAGTGCATGATAGCCAGGTGATCAGTGCATGATCAGTCACGTGATCAGTGCATGCGAAGTCACGTAATCAGTGTATGATCAGCCAAATGATCAGTGCATGATCATGTTCGTGATCAGTGCATGATCAGGCCAGTGAAGAGTGCATGAACAGTCACATGATCAGTTTATGATAGCCAGGTTATCACTGCATGATCAGCCACGTGATCAGTGCATAATCAGACACGTGATGAGTGCATGCACAGTCACATGATCAGTGCATGATCAGGCAGGTGATCAGTGCGTGATCAGTCACGTGATCAGTGTATGATCATCCACGTGATCAGTGCATGATAGCCAGGTGACCAGTGCATGATCAGTCACGTGACCAGTGCATTATACGACACGGGATCAGTGCATGATGGCCATGTGATCAGTGCATGATAGCTACGAGATCAGTGCTAGATCAATCACGAAATCAGTGCATGATCAGCCACGGGATCACTGTATGATCAGCCACGTGATCAGTGCATGTGCGGTTACCTGATCAGTGTATGATCAGCCACGTGTTCAGTGCATGATAGCCAAGTGATCAATGCATGATAGCTACGTGATCAGTGCATGCTCAGTCACATGAGCAGTGCATGATAGCCACGTGATCATTGCCTACAATTACGTGATCAGTGCACGTGCAGTCACGTGATCACTGCATGATAGACACGTGAACAGTGCATGATAGCCACGTGATCAGTGCATGATCAGTAACGTGATCAGTGCATGAGCAGTCACGTGATTAGTGTGTGATCAGCCACGAGATCAGTGCATGATAGCCACGTGCTCAGTGCATGATAGCCAAGTGATCAGTGCATGATAGCCACGTGATCAGTGCATGATCAGTCACGTGATCAGTGTAAGATCAACCACGTGATCAATGCATGATAGCCACCAGATCAGTGCATGATCAGTCACGTGATCAGTGCATGATCAACCACGGGATCAGTGCATGATAGCCATGTGATCAGTGCATGATAGCTACAAGATCAGTGCATAATCAGCCACGTAATCAGTACATGATCAGCCACGTGATCACTGTATGATGAGCCACGTGATCAGTGCATGTGCAGTCACGTGATCAGTGTATGATCAGCCACATGTTCAGTGCATGATAGCCAAGTGATCACTTCTTACTCAGTCATGTGATCATTGCATGATAGCTAAGTTATCATTGCCTTATCAGCCACGTGATCAGTGTTAGATTGGCCTGTGATCAGTGTATGAATATTTAGGTGATCAATGTATGATTAGCCCCATGATCAGTGCATGATAGCCACTTGATGAGTGCATGATCAGTCACGTGATCATGGCTTGGGGAGTCATGTGATCAGTGCATGATAGCCTCGTGACTAGTGCATAATCAGTCACGTGATCAGTGCATGATCAGCCACGTGATCAGTGCATGATAGCCAGGTGATCAGTGCATGATCAGTCACGTGATCAGTGCATGGGAAGTCACGTAATCAGTGTATGATCAGCCAAATGATCAGTGCATGATCATGTTCGTGATCAGTGCATGATCAGGCCAGTGAAGAGTGCATGAACAGTCACATGATCAGTTTATGATAGCCAGGTTATCACTGCATGATCAGCCACGTGATCAGTGTATAATTAGACACGTGATGAGTGCATGCACAGTCACATGATCAGTGCATGATCAGGCAGGTGATCAGTGCGTGATCAGTCACGTGATCAGTGTATGATCATCCACGTGATCAGTGCATGATAGCCAGGTGACCAGTGCATGATCAGTCACTTGACCAGTGCATTATAGGCCACGGGATCAGTGCATGATAGCCATGTGATCAGTGCATGATAGCTACGAGATCAGTGCTAGATCAATCACGTAATCAGTGCATGATCAGCCACGGGATCACTGTATGATCAGCCACGTGATCAGTGCATGATAGCCAAGTGATCAATGCATGATAGCTACGTGATCAGTGCATGCTCAGTCACATGAGCAGTGCATGATAGCCACGTGATCATTGCCTTCAATTACGTGATCAGTGCATGTGCAGTCACGTGATCACTGCATGATAGACACGTGAACAGTGCATGATAGCCACGTGATCAGTGCATGATCCGTCACGTGATCAGTGCATGTGCAGTCACTTGATTAGTGTATGATAATCCACGTGATCAGTGCATGATAGCAACCTGATCAGTGCATGATAAGCAACGTGTTTAGAGCATAATAAGCCACGTGATAAGTGTACGATTAGACACGTGATCAGTGTATTATCAGCTTCATGATCAGTGCATGATCAGCCACGTCATCAGTTCATGCTCAGGCACGTGATCAGTGCATGTTCTGTCTTGTGATCCGTGTATGATCATCCACGTGATCAGTGCCTGATCAGCCACGTGATCACTGTATTATCAGCCACGTGATTAGTGCATGATCAGGCACGTGATCAGTGCATGATAGCCACGTGATCAGTGCATGATCAGTCAACTGATCAGGGCATGATCTGTCACTTGATCAGTGTATGATATCCACGTGATCAGTTCATTCGCAGTCATGTGATCAGTGCATGATAACTACGTGATCAGTGCATGATCAGCCACGTGATCAGTGTAAGATTGTCAAGTGATCAGTGCATGGTTAGTTACGTGATCAATGTATGATTAGCACGTGATCAGTGCATGATAGCCACCTGATCAGTGCATGATCAGTCACGTGATCATGGCATGCGTAGTCATGTGATCAGTGCATGACAGCTACGCATTCAGTGAATAATCAGTCACGTGATCAGTGCATGATAGCCATGTGATCAGTGCATGATAGCTACGAGATCAGTGCTAGATCAACCACGTATTCATTGCATGATCAGCCACGTGATCACTGTATGATCAGCCACGTGATCAGTGCATGTGCGGTTTCCTGATCAGTGTATGATCAGCCACGTGTTCAGTGCATGATAGCCACGTGATCAGTGCATGATCAGTCACGTGATCAGTGTAAGATCAACCACGTGATCAATGCATGATAGCCACCAGATCAGTGCATGATCAGTCACGTGATCAGTGCATGATCAGCCACGGGATCAGTGCATGGTAGCCATGTGATTAGTGCATGATAGCTACGAGATCAGTGCATAATCAGCCACGTAATCAGTACATGATCAGCCACGTGATCCCTGTATGATGAGCCACGTGATCAGTGTATGTGCAGTCACGTGATCAGTGTATGATCAGCCACGTGTTCAGTGCATGATAGCCAAGTGATCAATGCATAATAGCTACGTGATCAGTACATGCTCAGTCACATCAGCAGTGCATGATAGCCACGTGAGCATTGCCTACAATTACTTGATCAATGCATGTGCAGTCACGTGATCAGTGCATATAGACACGTGAACAGTGCATGATAGCCACGTGATCAGTGCATGATCTGTCACATGTCCAGTGTATGATATCCACGTGATCACTTCTTACTCAGTCATGTGATTATTGCATGATAGCTAAGTTATCATTGCCTTATCAGCCACGTGATCAGTGTTAGATTGGCCTGCGATCAGTGTATGAATATTTAGGTGATCAATGTATGATTAGCCCCATGATCAGTGCATGATAGCCACTTGATGAGTGCATGATCAGTCACGTGATCATGGCTTGGGGAGTCATGTGATCAGTGCATGATAGCCTCGTGATTAGTGCATAATCAGTCACGTGATCAGTGCATGATCAGCCACGTGATCAGTGCATGATAGCCACGTGATCAGTGCATGATCAGTCAGATGATCATGGCATGCTCAGACATGTGATCAGTGCATTATAGCTACTCGATCAGGGAATAATCAGTCATGTGATCAGTGCCTGATCAGCCACGTGATCAGTGCATGATAGCCACGTAATCAGTGCATGAACAGGTAAGTGATCAGTTCATGTGCAATCACGTGATTAGTGCTTGATAGACGCGCCATCAGTGCATGATAGCCAGGTGATCAGTGCATGATCAGTCACGTGATCAGTGCATGCGAAGTCACGTAATCAGTGTGTGATCAGCCAAATGATCAGTGCATGATCATGTTTGTGATCAGTGCATGATCAGGCCAGTGAAGAGTGCATGAACAGTCACATGATCAGTTTATGATAGCCAGGTTATCACTGCATGATCAGCCACGTGATCAGTGCATAATCAGACACGTGATGAGTGCATGCACAGTCACATGATCAGTGCATGATCAGGCAGGTGATCAGTGCGTGATCAGTCACGTGATCAGTGTATGATCATCCACGTGATCAGTGCATGATAGCCAGGTGACCAGTGCATGATCAGTCACGTGACCAGTGCATTATACGCCACGGGATCAGTGCATGGTAGCCATGTGATCAGTGCATGATAGCTACGAGATCAGTGCTAGATCAATCACGTAATCAGTGCATGATCAGCCACGGGATCACTGTATGATCAGCCACGTGATCAGTGCATGATAGCCAAGTGATCAGTGCATGATAGCTACGTGATCAGTGCATGCTCAGTCACATGAGCAGTGCATGATAGCCACGTGATCATTGCCTTCAATTACGTGATCAGTGCATGTGCAGTCACGTGATCACTGCATGATAGACACGTGAACAGTGCATGATAGCCACGTGATCAGTGCATGATCCGTCACGTGATCAGTGCATGTGCAGTCACTTGATTAGTGTATGATAATCCACGTGATCAGTGCATGATAGCAACCTGATCAGTGCATGATAAGCAACGTGTTTAGAGCATAATAAGCCACGTGATAAGTGTACGATCAGACACGTGATCAGTGTATTATCAGCTTCATGATCAGTGCATGATCAGCCACGTCATCAGTTCATGCTCAGGCACGTGATCAGTGCATGTTCTGTCTTGTGATCCGTGTATGATCATCCACGTGATCAGTGCCTGATCAGCCACGTGATCACTGTATTATCAGCCACGTGATTAGTGCATGATCAGGCACGAGATCAGTGCATGATAGCCACGTGATCAGTGCATGATCAGTCAACTGATCAGGGCATGATCTGTCACTTGATCAGTGTATGATATCCACGTGATCAGTTCATTCGCAGTCATGTGATCAGTGCATGATAACTACGTGATCAGTGCATGATCAGCCACGTGATCAGTGCAAGATTGTCAAGTGATCAGTGCATGGTTAGTTACGTGATCAATGTATGATTAGCACGTGATCAGTGCATGATAGCCACCTGATCAGTGCATGATCAGTCACGTGATCATGGCATGCGTAGTCATGTGATCAGTGCATGACAGCTACGCATTCAGTGAATAATCAGTCACGTGATCAGTGCATGATAGCCATGTGATCAGTGCATGATAGCTTCGAGATCAGTGCTAGATCAACCACGTATTCATTGCAAGATCAGCCACGTGATCACTGTATGATCCGCCACGTGATCAGTGCATGTGCGGTTTCCTGATCAGTGTATGATCAGCCACGTGTTCAGTGCATGATAGCCACGTGATCAGTGCATGATCAGTCACGTGATCAGTGTAAGATCAACCACGTGATCAATGCATGATAGCCACCAGATCAGTGCATGATCAGTCACGTGATCAGTGCATGATCAGCCACGGGATCAGTGCATGATAGCCATGTGATCAGTGCATGATAGCTACGAGATCAGTGCATAATCAGCCACGTAATCAGTACATGATCAGCCACGTGATCCCTGTATGATGAGCCACGTGATCAGTGTATGTGCAGTCACGTGATCAGTGTATGATCAGCCACGTGTTCAGTGCATGATAGCCAAGTGATCAATGCATAATAGCTACGTGATCAGTACATGCTCAGTCACATCAGCAGTGCATGATAGCCACGTGAGCATTGCCTACAATTACTTGATCAATGCATGTGCAGTCACGTGATCAGTGCATGATAGACACGTGAACAGTGCATGATAGCCACGTGATCAGTGCATGATCCGTCACGTGATCAGTGCATGTGCAGTCACTTGATTAGTGTATGATAATCCACGTGATCAGTGCATGATAGCAACCTGATCAGTGCATGATAAGCAACGTGATTAGAGCATAATAAGCCACGTGATAAGTGTACGATCAGACACGTGATCAGTGTATTATCAGCTTCATGATCAGTGCATGATCAGCCACGTCATCAGTTCATGGTCAGGCACGTGATCAGTGCATGTTCTGTCATGTGATCCGTGTATGATCATCCACGTGATCAGTGCATGATCAGCCACGTGATCACTGTATTATCAGCCACGTGATCAGTGCATGATCCACAACCTGATTAGTGCATGATCAGGCACGTGATCAGTGCATGATAGCCACGTGATCAGTGCATGATCAGTCAACTGATCAGGGCATGATCTGTCACTTGATCAGTGTATGATATCCACGTGATCAGTTCATGCGCAGTCATGTGATCAGTGCATGATAACTACGTGATCAGTGCGTGATCAGCCACGTGATCAGTGCAAGATTGTCAAGTGATCAGTGCATGGTTAGTTACGTGATCAATGTATGATTAGCACGTGATCAGTGCATGATAGCCACCTGATCAGTGCATGATCAGTCACGTGATCATGGCATGCGTAGTCATGTGATCAGTGCATGACAGCTACGCATTCAGTGAATAATCAGTCACGTGATCAGTGCATGATAGCCATGTGATCAGTGCATGATAGCTACGAGATCAGTGCTAGATCAACCATGTATTCATTGCATGATCAGCCACGTGATCACTGTATGATCAGCCACGTGATCAGTGCATGTGCGGTTTCCTGATCAGTGTATGATCAGCCACGTGTTCAGTGCATGATAGCCAAGTGATCAGTGCATGATAGCTACGTGATCAGTGCATGCTCAGTCACATGAGCAGTGCATGATAGCCACGTGATCATTGCCTACAATTACGTGATCAGTGCATATGCAGTCACGTGATCAGTGCATATGCAGTCACGTGAACAGTGCATGATAGCCACGTGATCAGTGCATGATCAGTCCCGTGATCAGTGCATGATCTGTCACATGTCCAGTGTATGATATCCACGTGATCACTTCTTACTCAGTCATGTGATCATTGCATGATAGCCAAGTTATCATTGCCTTATCAGCCACGTGGTCAGTGTTAGATTGGCCTGTGATCAGTGCATGAATATTTAGGTGATCAATGTATGATTAGCCCCATGATCAGTGCATGATAGCCACTTGATGAGTGCATGATCAGTCACGTGATCATGGCTTGGGGAGTCATGTGATCAGTGCATGATAGCCTCGTGATTAGTGCATAATCAGTCACGTGATCAGTGCATGATCAGCCACGTGATCAGTGCATGATAGCCACGTGATCAGTGCATGATCAGTCAGATGATCATGGCATGCTCAGACATGTGATCAGTGCATTATAGCTACTCGATCAGGGAATAATCAGTCATGGGATCAGTGCCTGATCAGCCACGTGATCAGTGCATGATAGCCACGTAATCAGTGCATGAACAGGTAAGTGATCAGTTCATGTGCAATCACGTGATTAGTGCTTGATAGACACGCCATCAGTGCATGATAGCCAGGTGATCAGTGCATGATCAGTCACGTGATCAGTGCATGCGAAGTCACGTAATCAGTGTATGATCAGCCAAATGATCAGTGCATGATCATGTTCGTGATCAGTGCATGATCAGGCCAGTGAAGAGTGCATGAACAGTCACATGATCAGTTTATGATAGCCAGGTTATCACTGCATGATCAGCCACGTGATCAGTGCATAATCAGACACGTGATGAGTGCATGCACAGTCACATGATCAGTGCATGATCAGGCAGGTGATCAGTGCGTGATCAGTCACGTGATCAGTGTATGATCATCCACGTGATCAGTGCATGATAGCCAGGTGACCAGTGCATGATCAGTCACGTGACCAGTGCATTATACGACACGGGATCAGTGCATGATGGCCATGTGATCAGTGCATGATAGCTACGAGATCAGTGCTAGATCAATCACGAAATCAGTGCATGATCAGCCACGGGATCACTGTATGATCAGCCACGTGATCAGTGCATGTGCGGTTACCTGATCAGTGTATGATCAGCCACGTGTTCAGTGCATGATAGCCAAGTGATCAATGCATGATAGCTACGTGATCAGTGCATGCTCAGTCACATGAGCAGTGCATGATAGCCACGTGATCATTGCCTACAATTACGTGATCAGTGCACGTGCAGTCACGTGATCACTGCATGATAGACACGTGAACAGTGCATGATAGCCACGTGATCAGTGCATGATCAGTAACGTGATCAGTGCATGAGCAGTCACGTGATTAGTGTGTGATCAGCCACGAGATCAGTGCATGATAGCCACGTGCTCAGTGCATGATAGCCAAGTGATCAGTGCATGATAGCCACGTGATCAGTGCATGATCAGTCACGTGATCAGTGTAAGATCAACCACGTGATCAATGCATGATAGCCACCAGATCAGTGCATGATCAGTCACGTGATCAGTGCATGATCAACCACGGGATCAGTGCATGATAGCCATGTGATCAGTGCATGATAGCTACAAGATCAGTGCATAATCAGCCACGTAATCAGTACATGATCAGCCACGTGATCACTGTATGATGAGCCACGTGATCAGTGCATGTGCAGTCACGTGATCAGTGTATGATCAGCCACATGTTCAGTGCATGATAGCCAAGTGATCACTTCTTACTCAGTCATGTGATCATTGCATGATAGCTAAGTTATCATTGCCTTATCAGCCACGTGATCAGTGTTAGATTGGCCTGTGATCAGTGTATGAATATTTAGGTGATCAATGTATGATTAGCCCCATGATCAGTGCATGATAGCCACTTGATGAGTGCATGATCAGTCACGTGATCATGGCTTGGGGAGTCATGTGATCAGTGCATGATAGCCTCGTGACTAGTGCATAATCAGTCACGTGATCAGTGCATGATCAGCCACGTGATCAGTGCATGATAGCCAGGTGATCAGTGCATGATCAGTCACGTGATCAGTGCATGGGAAGTCACGTAATCAGTGTATGATCAGCCAAATGATCAGTGCATGATCATGTTCGTGATCAGTGCATGATCAGGCCAGTGAAGAGTGCATGAACAGTCACATGATCAGTTTATGATAGCCAGGTTATCACTGCATGATCAGCCACGTGATCAGTGTATAATTAGACACGTGATGAGTGCATGCACAGTCACATGATCAGTGCATGATCAGGCAGGTGATCAGTGCGTGATCAGTCACGTGATCAGTGTATGATCATCCACGTGATCAGTGCATGATAGCCAGGTGACCAGTGCATGATCAGTCACTTGACCAGTGCATTATAGGCCACGGGATCAGTGCATGATAGCCATGAGATCAGTGCTAGATCAATCACGTAATCAGTGCATGATCAGCCACGGGATCACTGTATGATCAGCCACGTGATCAGTGCATGATAGCCAAGTGATCAATGCATGATAGCTACGTGATCAGTGCATGCTCAGTCACATGAGCAGTGCATGATAGCCACGTGATCATTGCCTTCAATTACGTGATCAGTGCATGTGCAGTCACGTGATCACTGCATGATAGACACGTGAACAGTGCATGATAGCCACGTGATCAGTGCATGATCCGTCACGTGATCAGTGCATGTGCAGTCACTTGATTAGTGTATGATAATCCACGTGATCAGTGCATGATAGCAACCTGATCAGTGCATGATAAGCAACGTGTTTAGAGCATAATAAGCCACGTGATAAGTGTACGATCAGACACGTGATCAGTGTATTATCAGCTTCATGATCAGTGCATGATCAGCCACGTCATCAGTTCATGCTCAGGCACGTGATCAGTGCATGTTCTGTCTTGTGATCCGTGTATGATCATCCACGTGATCAGTGCCTGATCAGCCACGTGATCACTGTATTATCAGCCACGTGATTAGTGCATGATCAGGCACGTGATCAGTGCATGATAGCCACGTGATCAGTGCATGATCAGTCAACTGATCAGGGCATGATCTGTCACTTGATCAGTGTATGATATCCACGTGATCAGTTCATTCGCAGTCATGTGATCAGTGCATGATAACTACGTGATCAGTGCATGATCAGCCACGTGATCAGTGCAAGATTGTCAAGTGATCAGTGCATGGTTAGTTACGTGATCAATGTATGATTAGCACGTGATCAGTGCATGATAGCCACCTGATCAGTGCATGATCAGTCACGTGATCATGGCATGCGTAGTCATGTGATCAGTGCATGACAGCTACGCATTCAGTGAATAATCAGTCACGTGATCAGTGCATGATAGCCATGTGATCAGTGCATGATAGCTACGAGATCAGTGCTAGATCAACCACGTATTCATTGCATGATCAGCCACGTGATCACTGTATGATCAGCCACGTGATCAGTGCATGTGCGGTTTCCTGATCAGTGTATGATCAGCCACGTGTTCAGTGCATGATAGCCACGTGATCAGTGCATGATCAGTCACGTGATCAGTGTAAGATCAACCACGTGATCAATGCATGATAGCCACCAGATCAGTGCATGATCAGTCACGTGATCAGTGCATGATCAGCCTCGGGATCAGTGCATGATAGCCATGTGATCAGTGCATGATAGCTACGAGATCAGTGCATAATCAGCCACGTAATCAGTACATGATCAGCCACGTGATCCCTGTATGATGAGCCACGTGATCAGTGTATGTGCAGTCACGTGATCAGTGTATGATCAGCCACGTGTTCAGTGCATGATAGCCAAGTGATCAATGCATAATAGCTACGTGATCAGTACATGCTCAGTCACATCAGCAGTGCATGATAGCCACGTGAGCATTGCCTACAATTACTTGATCAATGCATGTGCAGTCACGTGATCAGTGCATATAGACACGTGAACAGTGCATGATAGCCACGTGATCAGTGCATGATCTGTCACATGTCCAGTGTATGATATCCACGTGATCACTTCTTACTCAGTCATGTGATTATTGCATGATAGCTAAGTTATCATTGCCTTATCAGCCACGTGATCAGTGTTAGATTGGCCTGCGATCAGTGTATGAATATTTAGGTGATCAATGTATGATTAGCCCCATGATCAGTGCATGATAGCCACTTGATGAGTGCATGATCAGTCACGTGATCATGGCTTGGGGAGTCATGTGATCAGTGCATGATAGCCTCGTGATTAGTGCATAATCAGTCACGTGATCAGTGCATGATCAGCCACGTGATCAGTGCATGATAGCCACGTGATCAGTGCACGATCAGTCAGATGATCATGGCATGCTCAGACATGTGATCAGTGCATTATAGCTACTCGATCAGGGAATAATCAGTCATGTGATCAGTGCCTGATCAGCCACGTGATCAGTGCATGATAGCCACGTAATCAGTGCATGAACAGGTAAGTGATCAGTTCATGTGCAATCACGTGATTAGTGCTTGATAGACACGCCATCAGTGCATGATAGCCAGGTGATCAGTGCATGATCAGTCACGTGATCTGTGCATGGGAAGTCACGTAATCAATGTATGATCAGCCAAATGATCAGTGCATGATCATGTTTGTGATCAGTGCATGATCAGGCCAGTGAAGAGTGCATGAACAGTCACATGATCAGTTTATGATAGCCAGGTTATCACTGCATGATCAGCCACGTGATCAGTGCATAATCAGACACGTGATGAGTGCATGCACAGTCACATGATCAGTGCATGATCAGGCAGGTGATCAGTGCGTGATCAGTCACGTGATCAGTGTATGATCAGCCACGTGATCAGTGCAAGATTGTCTAGTGATCAGTGCATGGTTAGTTTCGTGATCCATGTATGATTAGCACGTGATCAGTGCATGATAGCCACCTGATCAGTGCATGATCAGTCACGTGATCATGGCATGCGTAGTCATGTGATCAGTGCATGACAGCTACGCATTCATTGAATAATCAGTCACGTGATCAGTGCATGATAGCCATGTGATCAGTGCATGATAGCTACGAGATCAGTGCTAGATCAACCACGTATTCATTGCATAATCAGCCACGTGATCACTGTATTATCAGCCACGTGATCAGTGCATGTGCGGTTTCCTGATCAGTGTATGATCAGCCACGTGTTCAGTGCATGATAGCCAAGTGATCAGTGCATGATAGCTACGTGATCAGTGCATGCTCAGTCACATGAGCAGTGCATGATAGCCACGTGATCATTGCCTACAATTACGTGATCAGTGCATATGCAGTCACGTGATCAGTGCATATAGACACGTGAACAGTGCATGATAGCCACGTGATCAGTGCATGATCAGTCCCGTGATCAGTGCATGATCTGTCACATGTCCAGTGTATGATATCCACGTGATCACTTCTTACTCAGTCATGTGATCATTGCATGATAGCTAAGTTATCATTGCCTTATCAGCCACGTGATCAGTGTTAGATTGGCCTGTGATCAGTGCATGAATATTTAGGTGATCAATGTATGATTAGCCCCATGATCAGTGCATGATAGCCACTTGATGAGTGCATGATCAGTCACGTGATCATGGCTTGGGGAGTCATGTGATCAGTGCATGATAGCCTCGTGATTAGTGCATAATCAGTCACGTGATCAGTGCATGATCAGCCACGTGATCAGTGAATGATAGCCACGTGATCAGTGCATGATCAGTCAGATGATCATGGCATGCTCAGACATGTGATCAGTGCATTATAGCTACTCGATCAGGGAATAATCAGTCATGTGATCAGTGCCTGATCAGCCACGTGATCAGTGCATGATAGCCACGTAATCAGTGCATGAACAGTCAGATGATCATGGCATGCTCAGACATGTGATCAGTGCATTATAGCTACTCGATCAGGGAATAATCAGTCATGTGATCAGTGCCTGATCAGCCACGTGATCAGTGCATGATAGCCACGTAATCAGTGCATGAACAGGTAAGTGATCAGTTCATGTGCAATCACGTGATTAGTGCTTGATAGACGCGCCATCAGTGCATGATAGCCAGGTGATCAGTGCATGATCAGTCACGTGATCAGTGCATGTGAAGTCACGTAATCAGTGTGTGATCAGCCAAATGATCAGTGCATGATCATGTTTGTGATCAGTGCATGATCAGGCCAGTGAAGAGTGCATGAACAGTCACATGATCAGTTTATGATAGCCAGGTTATCACTGCATGATCAGCCACGTGATCAGTGCATAATCAGACACGTGATGAGTGCATGCACAGTCACATGATCAGTGCATGATCAGGCAGGTGATCAGTGCGTGATCAGTCACGTGATCAGTGTATGATCATCCACGTGATCAGTGCATGATAGCCAGGTGACCAGTGCATGATCAGTCACGTGACCAGTGCATTATACGCCACGGGATCAGTGCATGGTAGCCATGTGATCAGTGCATGATAGCTACGAGATCAGTGCTAGATCAATCACGTAATCAGTGCATGATCAGCCACGGGATCACTGTATGATCAGCCACGTGATCAGTGCATGTGCGGTTACCTGATCAGTGTATGATCAGCCACGTGTTCAGTGCATGATAGCCAAGTGATCAATGCATGATAGCTACGTGATCAGTGCATGCTCAGTCACATGAGCAGTGCATGATAGCCACGTGATCATTGCCTACAATTACGTGATCAGTGCATGTGCAGTCACGTGATCACTGCATGATAGACACGTGAACAGTGCATGATAGCCACGTGATCAGTGCATGATCAGTAACGTGATCAGTGCATGAGCAGTCACGTGATTAGTGTGTGATCAGCCACGAGATCAGTGCATGATAGCCACGTGCTCAGTGCATGATAGCCAAGTGATCAGTGCATGATAGCCACGTGATCAGTGCATGATCAGTCACGTGATCAGTGTAAGATCAACCACGTGATCAATGCATGATAGCCACCAGATCAGTGCATGATCAGTCACGTGATCAGTGCATGATCAGCCACGGGATCAGTGCATGATAGCCATGTGATCAGTGCATGATAGCTACGAGATCAGTGCATAATCAGCCACGTAATCAGTACATGATCAGCCACGTGATCACTGTATGATGAGCCACGTGATCTGTGTATGTGCAGTCACGTGATCAGTGTATGATCAGCCACGTGTTCAGTGCATGATAGCCAAGTGATCAATGCATAATAGCTACGTGATCAGTACATGCTCAGTCACATCAGCAGTGCATGATAGCCACGTGAGCATTGCCTAAAGTTACTTGATCAATGCATGTGCAGTCACGTGATCAGTGCATGATAGACACGTGAACAGTGCATGATAGCCACGTGATCAGTGCATGATCCGTCACGTGATCAGTGCATGTGCAGTCACTTGATTAGTGTATGATAATCCACGTGATCAGTGCATGATAGCAACCTGATCAGTGCATGATAAGCAACGTGATTAGAGCATAATAAGCCACGTGATAAGTGTACGATCAGACACGTGATCAGTGTATTATCAGCTTCATGATCAGTGCATGATCAGCCACGTCATCAGTTCATGGTCAGGCACGTGATCAGTGCATGTTCTGTCATGTGATCCGTGTATGATCATCCACGTGATCAGTGCATGATCAGCCACGTGATCACTGTATTATCAGCCACGTGATCAGTGCATGATCCACAACCTGATTAGTGCATGATCAGGCACGTGATCAGTGCATGATAGCCACGTGATCAGTGCATGATCAGTCAACTGATCAGGGCATGATCTGTCACTTGATCAGTGTATGATATCCACGTGATCAGTTCATGCGCAGTCATGTGATCAGTGCATGATAACTACGTGATCAGTGCGTGATCAGCCACGTGATCAGTGCAAGATTGGCAAGTGATCAGTGCATGGTTAGTTACGTGATCAATGTATGATTAGCACGTGATCAGTGCATGATAGCCACCTGATCAGTGCATGATCAGTCACGTGATCATGGCATGCGTAGTCATGTGATCAGTGCATGACAGCTACGCATTCAATGAATAATCAGTCACGTGATCAGTGCATGATAGCCATGTGATCAGTGCATGATAGCTACGAGATCAGTGCTAGATCAACCATGTATTCATTGCATGATCAGCCACGTGATCACTGTATGATCAGCCACGTGATCAGTGCATGTGCGGTTTCCTGATCAGTGTATGATCAGCCACGTGTTCAGTGCATGATAGCCAAGTGATCAGTGCATGATAACTACGTGATCAGTGCATGCTCAGTCACATGAGCAGTGCATGATAGCCACGTGATCATTGCCTACAATTACGTGATCAGTGCATATGCAGTCACGTGATCAGTGCATATAGACACGTGAACAGTGCATGATAGCCACGTGATCAGTGCATGATAGCCACGTGATCAGTGCATGATCTGTCACATGTCCAGTGTATGATATCCACGTGATCACTTCTTACTCAGTCATGTGATCAATGCATGATAGCCAAGTTATCATTGCCTTATCAGCCACGTGATCAGTGTTAGATTGGCCTGTGATCAGTGCATGAATATTTAGGTGATCAATGTATGATTAGCCCCATGATCAGTGCATGATAGCCACTTGATGAGTGCATGATCAGTCACGTGATCATGGCTTGGGGAGTCATGTGATCAGTGCATGATAGCCTCGTGATTAGTGCATAATCAGTCACGTGATCAGTGCATGATCAGCCACGTGATCAGTGCATGATATCCACGTGATCAGTGCATGATCAGTCAGATGATCATGGCATGCTCAGACATGTGATCAGTGCATTATAGCTACTCGATCAGGGAATAATCAGTCATGGGATCAGTGCCTGATCAGCCACGTGATCAGTGCATGATAGCCACGTAATCAGTGCATGAACAGGTAAGTGATCAGTTCATGTGCAATCACGTGATTAGTGCTTGATAGACACGCCATCAGTGCATGATAGCCAGGTGATCAGTGCATGATCAGTCACGTGATCAGTGCATGCGAAGTCACGTAATCAGTGTATGATCAGCCAAATGATCAGTGCATGATCATGTTCGTGATCAGTGCATGATCAGGCCAGTGAAGAGTGCATGAACAGTCACATGATCAGTTTATGATAGCCAGGTTATCACTGCATGATCAGCCACGTGATCAGTGCATAATCAGACACGTGATGAGTGCATGCACAGTCACATGATCAGTGCATGATCAGGCAGGTGATCAGTGCGTGATCAGTCAAGTGATCAGTGTATGATCATCCACGTGATCAGTGCATGATAGCCAGGTGACCAGTGCATGATCAGTCACGTGACCAGTGCATTATACGCCACGGGATCAGTGCATGATAGCCATGTGATCAGTGCATGATAGCTACGAGATCAGTGCTAGATCAATCACGTAATCAGTGCATGATCAGCCACGGGATCACTGTATGATCAGCCACGTGATCAGTGCATGTGCGGTTACCTGATCAGTGTATGATCAGCCACGTGTTCAGTGCATGATAGCCAAGTGATCAATGCATGATAGCTACGTGATCAGTGCATGCTCAGTCACATGAGCAGTGCATGATAGCCACGTGATCATTGCCTACAATTACGTGATCAGTGCACGTGCAGTCACGTGATCACTGCATGATAGACACGTGAACAGTGCATGATAGCCACGTGATCAGTGCATGATCAGTAACGTGATCAGTGCATGATCAGCCACGTGATCAGTGCATGATCAGCCCCTTGATCAGTGCATAATCAGCCAAATGATCAGTGCATGCTGTCACGTGATCAGTGTATGATCAGCCACGTGATCAGTGCATGTGCGGTTACCTGATCAGTGTATGATCAGCCACGTGTTCAGTGCATGATAGCCAAGTGATCAATGCATGATAGCTACGTGATCAGTGCATGCTCAGTCACATGAGCAGTGCATGATAGCCACGTGATCATTGCCTACAATTACGTGATCAGTGCACGTGCAGTCACGTGATCACTGCATGATAGACACGTGAACAGTGCATGATAGCCACGTGATCAGTGCATGATCAGTAACGTGATCAGTGCATGATCAGCCACGTGATCAGTGCATGATCAGCCCCTTGATCAGTGCATAATCAGCCAAATGATCACTGCATGCTGTCACGTGATCAGTGCATGATCATGTTCGTGATCAGTGCATGATCAGGCCAGTGAAGAGTGCATGAACAGTCACATGATCAGTTTATGATAGCCAGGTTATCACTGCATGATCAGCCACGTGATCAGTGCATAATCAGACACGTGATGAGTGCATGCACAGTCACATGATCAGTGCATGATCAGGCAGGTGATCAGTGCGTGATCAGTCACGTGATCAGTGTATGATCATCCACGTGATCAGTGCATGATAGCCAGGTGACCAGTGCATGATCAGTCACGTGACCAGTGCATTATACGCCACGGGATCAGTGCATGATAGCCATGTGATCAGTGCATGATAGCTACGAGATCAGTGCTAGATCAATCACGTAATCAGTGCATGATCAGCCACGGGATCACTGTATGATCAGCCACGTAATCAGTGCATGTGCGGTTACCTGATCAGTGTATGATCAGCCACGTGTTCAGTGCATGATAGCCAAGTGATCAATGCATGATAGCTACGTGATCAGTGCATGCTCAGTCACATGAGCAGTGCATGATAGCCACGTGATCATTGCCTACAATTACGTGATCAGTGCATGTGCAGTCACGTGATCACTGCATGATAGACACGTGAACAGTGCATGATAGCCACGTGATCAGTGCATGATCAGTAACGTGATCAGTGCATGAGCAGTCACGTGATTAGTGTGTGATCAGCCATGAGATCAGTGCATGATAGCCACGTGCTCAGTGCATGATAGCCAAGTGATCAGTGCATGATAGCCACGTGATCAGTGCATGATCAGTCACGTGATCAGTGTAAGATCAACCACGTGATCAATGCATGATAGCCACCAGATCAGTGCATGATCAGTCACGTGATCAGTGCATGATCAGCCACGGGATCAGTGCATGATAGCCATGTGATCAGTGCATGATTGCTACGAGATCAGTGCATAATCAGCCACGTAATCAGTACATGATCAGCCACGTGATCACTGTATGATGAGCCACGTGATCTGTGTATGTGCAGTCACGTGATCAGTGTATGATCAGCCACGTGTTCAGTGCATGATAGCCAAGTGATCAATGCATAATAGCTACGTGATCAGTACATGCTCAGTCACATCAGCAGTGCATGATAGCCACGTGAGCATTGCCTACAATTACTTGATCAATGCATGTGCAGTCACGTGATCAGTGCATGATAGACACGTGAACAGTGCATGATAGCCACGTGATCAGTGCATGATCCGTCACGTGATCAGTGCATGTGCAGTCACTTGATTAGTGTATGATAATCCACGTGATCAGTGCATGATAGCAACCTGATCAGTGCATGATAAGCAACGTGATTAGAGCATAATAAGCCACGTGATAAGTGTACGATCAGACACGTGATCAGTGTATTATCAGCTTCATGATCAGTGCATGATCAGCCACGTCATCAGTTCATGGTCAGGCACGTGATCAGTGCATGTTCTGTCATGTGATCCGTGTATGATCATCCACGTGATCAGTGCATGATCAGCCACGTGATCACTGTATTATCAGCCACGTGATCAGTGCATGATCCACAACCTGATTAGTGCATGATCAGGCACGTGATCAGTGCATGATAGCCACGTGATCAGTGCATGATCAGTCAACTGATCAGGGCATGATCTGTCACTTGATCAGTGTATGATATCCACGTGATCAGTTCATGCGCAGTCATGTGATCAGTGCATGATAACTACGTGATCAGTGCGTGATCAGCCACGTGATCAGTGCAAGATTGTCAAATGATCAGTGCATGGTTAGTTACGTGATCAATGTATGATTAGCACGTGATCAGTGCATGATAGCCACCTGATCAGTGCATGATCAGTCACGTGATCATGGCATGCGTAGTCATGTGATCAGTGCATGACAGCTACGCATTCAATGAATAATCAGTCACGTGATCAGTGCATGATAGCCATGTGATCAGTGCATGATAGCTACGAGATCAGTGCTAGATCAACCATGTATTCATTGCATGATCAGCCACGTGATCACTGTATGATCAGCCACGTGATCAGTGCATGTGCGGTTTCCTGATCAGTGTATGATCAGCCACGTGTTCAGTGCATGATAGCCAAGTGATCAGTGCATGATAGCTACGTGATCAGTGCATGCTCAGTCACATGAGCAGTGCATGATAGCCACGTGATCATTGCCTACAATTACGTGATCAGTGCATATGCAGTCACCTGATCAGTGCATATAGACACGTGAACAGTGCATGATAGCCACGTGATCAGTGCATGATCAGTCCCGTGATCAGTGCATGATCTGTCACATGTCCAGTGTATGATATCCACGTGATCACTTCTTAGTCATGTGATCAATGCATGATAGCCAAGTTATCATTGCCTTATCAGCCACGTGATCAGTGTTAGATTGGCCTGTGATCAGTGCATGAATATTTAGGTGATCAATGTATGATTAGCCCCATGATCAGTGCATGATAGCCACTTGATGAGTGCATGATCAGTCACGTGATCATGGCTTGGGGAGTCATGTGATCAGTGCATGATAAGCCTCGTGATTAGTGCATAATCAGTCACGTGATCAGTGCATGATCAGCCACGTGATCAGTGCATGATAGCCACGTGATCAGTGCATGATCAGTCAGATGATCATGGCATGCTCAGACATGTGATCAGTGCATTATAGCTACTCGATCAGGGAATAATCAGTCATGGGATCAGTGCCTGATCAGCCACGTGATCAGTGCATGATAGCCACGTAATCAGTGCATGAACAGGTAAGTGATCAGTTCATGTGTAATCACGTGATTAGTGCTTGATAGACACGCCATCAGTGCATGATAGCCAGGTGATCAGTGCATGATCAGTCACGTGATCAGTGCATGCGAAGTCACGTAATCAGTGTATGATCAGCCAAATGATCAGTGCATGATCATGTTCGTGATCAGTGCATGATCAGGCCAGTGAAGAGTGCATGAACAGTCACATGATCAGTTTATGATAGCCAGGTTATCACTGCATGATCAGCCACGTGATCAGTGCATAATCAGACACGTGATGAGTGCATGCACAGTCACATGATCAGTGCATGATCAGGCAGGTGATCAGTGCGTGATCAGTCACGTGATCAGTGTATGATCATCCACGTGATCAGTGCATGATAGCCAGGTGACCAGTGCATGATCAGTCACGTGACCAGTGCATTATACGCCACTGGATCAGTGCATGATAGCCATGTGATCAGTGCATGATAGCTACGAGATCAGTGCTAGATCAATCACGTAATCAGTGCATGATCAGCCACGGGATCACTGTATGATCAGCCACGTGATCAGTGCATGATAGCCAAGTGATCAATGCATGATAGCTACGTGATCAGTGCATGCTCAGTCACATGAGCAGTGCATGATAGCCACGTGATCATTGCCTACAATTACGTGATCAGTGCATGTGCAGTCACGTGATCACTGCATGATAGACACGTGAACAGTGCATGATAGCCACGTGATCAGTGCATGATCCGTCACGTGATCAGTGCATGTGCAGTCACTTGATTAGTGTATGATAATCCACGTGATCAGTGCATGATAGCAACCTGATCAGTGCATGATAAGCAACGTGTTTAGAGCATAATAAGCCACGTGATAAGTGTACGATCAGACACGTGATCAGTGTATTATCAGCTTCATGATCAGTGCATGATCAGCCACGTCATCAGTTCATGCTCAGGCACGTGATCAGTGCATGTTCTGTCTTGTGATCCGTGTATGATCATCCACGTGATCAGTGCCTGATCAGCCACGTGATCACTGTATTATCAGCCACGTGATTAGTGCATGATCAGGCACGTGATCAGTGCATGATAGCCACGTGATCAGTGCATGATCAGTCAACTGATCAGGGCATGATCTGTCACTTGATCAGTGTATGATATCCACGTGATCAGTTCATTCGCAGTCATGTGATCAGTGCATGATAACTACGTGATCAGTGCATGATCAGCCACGTGATCAGTGCAAGATTGTCAAGTGATCAGTGCATGGTTAGTTACGTGATCAATGTATGATTAGCACGTGATCAGTGCATGATAGCCACCTGATCAGTGCATGATCAGTCACGTGATCATGGCATGCGTAGTCATGTGATCAGTGCATGACAGCTACGCATTCAGTGAATAATCAGTCACGTGATCAGTGCATGATAGCCATGTGATCAGTGCATGATAGCTACGAGATCAGTGCTAGATCAACCACGTATTCATTGCATGATCAGCCACGTGATCACTGTATGATCAGCCACGTGATCAGTGCATGTGCGGTTTCCTGATCAGTGTATGATCAGCCACGTGTTCAGTGCATGATAGCCACGTGATCAGTGCATGATCAGTCACGTGATCAGTGTAAGATCAACCACGTGATCAATGCATGATAGCCACCAGATCAGTGCATGATCAGTCACGTGATCAGTGCATGATCAGCCACGGGATCAGTGCATGATAGCCATGTGATCAGTGCATGATAGCTACGAGATCAGTGCATAATCAGCCACGTAATCAGTACATGATCAGCCACGTGATCCCTGTATGATGAGCCACGTGATCAGTGTATGTGCAGTCACGTGATCAGTGTATGATCAGCCACGTGTTCAGTGCATGATAGCCAAGTGATCAATGCATAATAGCTACGTGATCAGTACATGCTCAGTCACATCAGCAGTGCATGATAGCCACGTGAGCATTGCCTACAATTACTTGATCAATGCATGTGCAGTCACGTGATCAGTGCATATAGACACGTGAACAGTGCATGATAGCCACGTGATCAGTGCATGATCTGTCACATGTCCAGTGTATGATATCCACGTGATCACTTCTTACTCAGTCATGTGATTATTGCATGATAGCTAAGTTATCATTGCCTTATCAGCCACGTGATCAGTGTTAGATTGGCCTGCGATCAGTGTATGAATATTTAGGTGATCAATGTATGATTAG
Organism: Bos taurus; assembly: GCF_002263795.3. Classification (NCBI taxonomy): domain Eukaryota; kingdom Metazoa; phylum Chordata; class Mammalia; order Artiodactyla; family Bovidae; genus Bos; species Bos taurus. Next base: position 75,062 of record NW_020191761.1, on the reverse strand, counting down.
CCCCATGATCAGTGCATGATAGCCACTTGATGAGTGCATGATCAGTCACGTGATCATGGCTTGGGGAGTCATGTGATCAGTGCATGATAGCCTCGTGATTAGTGCATAATCAGTCACGTGATCAGTGCATGATCAGCCACGTGATCAGTGCATGATAGCCACGTGATCAGTGCATGATCAGTCAGATGATCATGGCATGCTCAGACATGTGATCAGTGCATTATAGCTACTCGATCAGGGAATAATCAGTCATGTGATCAGTGCCTGATCAGCCACGTGATCAGTGCATGATAGCCACGTAATCAGTGCATGAACAGGTAAGTGATCAGTTCATGTGCAATCACGTGATTAGTGCTTGATAGACACGCCATCAGTGCATGATAGCCAGGTGATCAGTGCATGATCAGTCACGTGATCTGTGCATGGGAAGTCACGTAATCAATGTATGATCAGCCAAATGATCAGTGCATGATCATGTTTGTGATCAGTGCATGATCAGGCCAGTGAAGAGTGCATGAACAGTCACATGATCAGTTTATGATAGCCAGGTTATCACTGCATGATCAGCCACGTGATCAGTGCATAATCAGACACGTGATGAGTGCATGCACAGTCACATGATCAGTGCATGATCAGGCAGGTGATCAGTGCGTGATCAGTCACGTGATCAGTGTATGATCAGCCACGTGATCAGTGCAAGATTGTCTAGTGATCAGTGCATGGTTAGTTACGTGATCCATGTATGATTAGCACGTGATCAGTGCATGATAGCCACCTGATCAGTGCATGATCAGTCACGTGATCATGGCATGCGTAGTCATGTGATCAGTGCATGACAGCTACGCATTCATTGAATAATCAGTCACGTGATCAGTGCATGATAGCCATGTGATCAGTGCATGATAGCTACGAGATCAGTGCTAGATCAACCACGTATTCATTGCATAATCAGCCACGTGATCACTGTATTATCAGCCACGTGATCAGTGCATGTGCGGTTTCCTGATCAGTGTATGATCAGCCACGTGTTCAGTGCATGATAGCCAAGTGATCAGTGCATGATAGCTACGTGATCAGTGCATGCTCAGTCACATGAGCAGTGCATGATAGCCACGTGATCATTGCCTACAATTACGTGATCAGTGCATATGCAGTCACGTGATCAGTGCATATAGACACGTGAACAGTGCATGATAGCCACGTGATCAGTGCATGATCAGTCCCGTGATCAGTGCATGATCTGTCACATGTCCAGTGTATGATATCCACGTGATCACTTCTTACTCAGTCATGTGATCATTGCATGATAGCTAAGTTATCATTGCCTTATCAGCCACGTGATCAGTGTTAGATTGGCCTGTGATCAGTGCATGAATATTTAGGTGATCAATGTATGATTAGCCCCATGATCAGTGCATGATAGCCACTTGATGAGTGCATGATCAGTCACGTGATCATGGCTTGGGGAGTCATGTGATCAGTGCATGATAGCCTCGTGATTAGTGCATAATCAGTCACGTGATCAGTGCATGATCAGCCACGTGATCAGTGAATGATAGCCACGTGATCAGTGCATGATCAGTCAGATGATCATGGCATGCTCAGACATGTGATCAGTGCATTATAGCTACTCGATCAGGGAATAATCAGTCATGTGATCAGTGCCTGATCAGCCACGTGATCAGTGCATGATAGCCACGTAATCAGTGCATGAACAGTCAGATGATCATGGCATGCTCAGACATGTGATCAGTGCATTATAGCTACTCGATCAGGGAATAATCAGTCATGTGATCAGTGCCTGATCAGCCACGTGATCAGTGCATGATAGCCACGTAATCAGTGCATGAACAGGTAAGTGATCAGTTCATGTGCAATCACGTGATTAGTGCTTGATAGACGCGCCATCAGTGCATGATAGCCAGGTGATCAGTGCATGATCAGTCACGTGATCAGTGCATGCGAAGTCACGTAATCAGTGTGTGATCAGCCAAATGATCAGTGCATGATCATGTTTGTGATCAGTGCATGATCAGGCCAGTGAAGAGTGCATGAACAGTCACATGATCAGTTTATGATAGCCAGGTTATCACTGCATGATCAGCCACGTGATCAGTGCATAATCAGACACGTGATGAGTGCATGCACAGTCACATGATCAGTGCATGATCAGGCAGGTGATCAGTGCGTGATCAGTCACGTGATCAGTGTATGATCATCCACGTGATCAGTGCATGATAGCCAGGTGACCAGTGCATGATCAGTCACGTGACCAGTGCATTATACGCCACGGGATCAGTGCATGGTAGCCATGTGATCAGTGCATGATAGCTACGAGATCAGTGCTAGATCAATCACGTAATCAGTGCATGATCAGCCACGGGATCACTGTATGATCAGCCACGTGATCAGTGCATGTGCGGTTACCTGATCAGTGTATGATCAGCCACGTGTTCAGTGCATGATAGCCAAGTGATCAATGCATGATAGCTACGTGATCAGTGCATGCTCAGTCACATGAGCAGTGCATGATAGCCACGTGATCATTGCCTACAATTACGTGATCAGTGCATGTGCAGTCACGTGATCACTGCATGATAGACACGTGAACAGTGCATGATAGCCACGTGATCAGTGCATGATCAGTAACGTGATCAGTGCATGAGCAGTCACGTGATTAGTGTGTGATCAGCCATGAGATCAGTGCATGATAGCCACGTGCTCAGTGCATGATAGCCAAGTGATCAGTGCATGATAGCCACGTGATCAGTGCATGATCAGTCACGTGATCAGTGTAAGATCAACCACGTGATCAATGCATGATAGCCACCAGATCAGTGCATGATCAGTCACGTGATCAGTGCATGATCAGCCACGGGATCAGTGCATGATAGCCATGTGATCAGTGCATGATAGCTACGAGATCAGTGCATAATCAGCCACGTAATCAGTACATGATCAGCCACGTGATCACTGTATGATGAGCCACGTGATCTGTGTATGTGCAGTCACGTGATCAGTGTATGATCAGCCACGTGTTCAGTGCATGATAGCCAAGTGATCAATGCATAATAGCTACGTGATCAGTACATGCTCAGTCACATCAGCAGTGCATGATAGCCACGTGAGCATTGCCTAAAGTTACTTGATCAATGCATGTGCAGTCACGTGATCAGTGCATGATAGACACGTGAACAGTGCATGATAGCCACGTGATCAGTGCATGATCCGTCACGTGATCAGTGCATGTGCAGTCACTTGATTAGTGTATGATAATCCACGTGATCAGTGCATGATAGCAACCTGATCAGTGCATGATAAGCAACGTGATTAGAGCATAATAAGCCACGTGATAAGTGTACGATCAGACACGTGATCAGTGTATTATCAGCTTCATGATCAGTGCATGATCAGCCACGTCATCAGTTCATGGTCAGGCACGTGATCAGTGCATGTTCTGTCATGTGATCCGTGTATGATCATCCACGTGATCAGTGCATGATCAGCCACGTGATCACTGTATTATCAGCCACGTGATCAGTGCATGATCCACAACCTGATTAGTGCATGATCAGGCACGTGATCAGTGCATGATAGCCACGTGATCAGTGCATGATCAGTCAACTGATCAGGGCATGATCTGTCACTTGATCAGTGTATGATATCCACGTGATCAGTTCATGCGCAGTCATGTGATCAGTGCATGATAACTACGTGATCAGTGCGTGATCAGCCACGTGATCAGTGCAAGATTGTCAAGTGATCAGTGCATGGTTAGTTACGTGACCAATGTATGATTAGCACGTGATCAGTGCATGATAGCCACCTGATCAGTGCATGATCAGTCACGTGATCATGGCATGCGTAGTCATGTGATCAGTGCATGACAGCTACGCATTCAATGAATAATCAGTCACGTGATCAGTGCATGATAGCCATGTGATCAGTGCATGATAGCTACGAGATCAGTGCTAGATCAACCATGTATTCATTGCATGATCAGCCACGTGATCACTGTATGATCAGCCACGTGATCAGTGCATGTGCGGTTTCCTGATCAGTGTATGATCAGCCACGTGTTCAGTGCATGATAGCCAAGTGATCAGTGCATGATAGCTACGTGAACAGTGCATGCTCAGTCACATGAGCAGTGCATGATAGCCACGTGATCATTGCCTACAATTACGTGATCAGTGCATATGCAGTCACGTGATCAGTGCATATAGACACGTGAACAGTGCATGATAGCCACGTGATCAGTGCATGATAGCCACGTGATCAGTGCATGATCTGTCACATGTCCAGTGTATGATATCCACGTGATCACTTCTTACTCAGTCATGTGATCATTGCATGATAGCCAAGTTATCATTGCCTTATCAGCCACGTGATCAGTGTTAGATTGGCCTGTGATCAGTGCATGAATATTTAGGTGATCAATGTATGATTAGCCCCATGATCAGTGCATGATAGCCACTTGATGAGTGCATGATCAGTCACGTGATCATGGCTTGGGGAGTCATGTGATCAGTGCATGATAGCCTCGTGATTAGTGCATAATCAGTCACGTGATCAGTGCATGATCAGCCACGTGATCAGTGCATGATAGCCACGTGATCAGTGCATGATCAGTCAGATGATCATGGCATGCTCAGACATGTGATCAGTGCATTATAGCTACTCGATCAGGGAATAATCAGTCATGGGATCAGTGCCTGATCAGCCACGTGATCAGTGCATGATAGCCACGTAATCAGTGCATGAACAGGTAAGTGATCAGTTCATGTGCAATCACGTGATTAGTGCTTGATAGACACGCCATCAGTGCATGATAGCCAGGTGATCAGTGCATGATCAGTCACGTGATCAGTGCATGCGAAGTCACGTAATCAGTGTATGATCAGCCAAATGATCAGTGCATGATCATGTTCGTGATCAGTGCATGATCAGGCCAGTGAAGAGTGCATGAACAGTCACATGATCAGTTTATGATAGCCAGGTTATCACTGCATGATCAGCCACGTGATCAGTGCATAATCAGACACGTGATGAGTGCATGCACAGTCACATGATCAGTGCATGATCAGGCAGGTGATCAGTGCGTGATCAGTCAAGTGATCAGTGTATGATCATCCACGTGATCAGTGCATGATAGCCAGGTGACCAGTGCATGATCAGTCACGTGACCAGTGCATTATACGCCACGGGATCAGTGCATGATAGCCATGTGATCAGTGCATGATAGCTACGAGATCAGTGCTAGATCAATCACATAATCAGTGCATGATCAGCCACGGGATCACTGTATGATCAGCCACGTGATCAGTGCATGTGCGGTTACCTGATCAGTGTATGATCAGCCACGTGTTCAGTGCATGATAGCCAAGTGATCAATGCATGATAGCTACGTGATCAGTGCATGCTCAGTCACATGAGCAGTGCATGATAGCCACGTGATCATTGCCTACAATTACGTGATCAGTGCACGTGCAGTCACGTGATCACTGCATGATAGACACGTGAACAGTGCATGATAGCCACGTGATCAGTGCATGATCAGTAACGTGATCAGTGCATGATCAGCCACGTGATCAGTGCATGATCAGCCCCTTGATCAGTGCATAATCAGCCAAATGATCAGTGCATGCTGTCACGTGATCAGTGTATGATCAGCCACGTGATCAGTGCATGTGCGGTTACCTGATCAGTGTATGATCAGCCACGTGTTCAGTGCATGATAGCCAAGTGATCAATGCATGATAGCTACGTGATCAGTGCATGCTCAGTCACATGAGCAGTGCATGATAGCCACGTGATCATTGCCTACAATTACGTGATCAGTGCACGTGCAGTCACGTGATCACTGCATGATAGACACGTGAACAGTGCATGATAGCCACGTGATCAGTGCATGATCAGTAACGTGATCAGTGCATGATCAGCCACGTGATCAGTGCATGATCAGCCCCTTGATCAGTGCATAATCAGCCAAATGATCAGTGCATGCTGTCACGTGATCAGTGCATGATCATGTTCGTGATCAGTGCATGATCAGGCCAGTGAAGAGTGCATGAACAGTCACATGATCAGTTTATGATAGCCAGGTTATCACTGCATGATCAGCCACGTGATCAGTGCATAATCAGACACGTGATGAGTGCATGCACAGTCACATGATCAGTGCATGATCAGGCAGGTGATCAGTGCGTGATCAGTCACGTGATCAGTGTATGATCATCCACGTGATCAGTGCATGATAGCCAGGTGACCAGTGCATGATCAGTCACGTGACCAGTGCATTATACGCCACGGGATCAGTGCATGATAGCCATGTGATCAGTGCATGATAGCTACGAGATCAGTGCTAGATCAATCACGTAATCAGTGCATGATCAGCCACGGGATCACTGTATGATCAGCCACGTGATCAGTGCATGTGCGGTTACCTGATCAGTGTATGATCAGCCACGTGTTCAGTGCATGATAGCCAAGTGATCAATGCATGATAGCTACGTGATCAGTGCATGCTCAGTCACATGAGCAGTGCATGATAGCCACGTGATCATTGCCTACAATTACGTGATCAGTGCATGTGCAGTCACGTGATCACTGCATGATAGACACGTGAACAGTGCATGATAGCCACGTGATCAGTGCATGATCAGTAACGTGATCAGTGCATGAGCAGTCACGTGATTAGTGTGTGATCAGCCATGAGATCAGTGCATGATAGCCACGTGCTCAGTGCATGATAGCCAAGTGATCAGTGCATGATAGCCACGTGATCAGTGCATGATCAGTCACGTGATCAGTGTAAGATCAACCACGTGATCAATGCATGATAGCCACCAGATCAGTGCATGATCAGTCACGTGATCAGTGCATGATCAGCCACGGGATCAGTGCATGATAGCCATGTGATCAGTGCATGATTGCTACGAGATCAGTGCATAATCAGCCACGTAATCAGTACATGATCAGCCACGTGATCACTGTATGATGAGCCACGTGATCTGTGTATGTGCAGTCACGTGATCAGTGTATGATCAGCCACGTGTTCAGTGCATGATAGCCAAGTGATCAATGCATAATAGCTACGTGATCAGTACATGCTCAGTCACATCAGCAGTGCATGATAGCCACGTGAGCATTGCCTACAATTACTTGATCAATGCATGTGCAGTCACGTGATCAGTGCATGATAGACACGTGAACAGTGCATGATAGCCACGTGATCAGTGCATGATCCGTCACGTGATCAGTGCATGTGCAGTCACTTGATTAGTGTATGATAATCCACGTGATCAGTGCATGATAGCAACCTGATCAGTGCATGATAAGCAACGTGATTAGAGCATAATAAGCCACGTGATAAGTGTACGATCAGACACGTGATCAGTGTATTATCAGCTTCATGATCAGTGCATGATCAGCCACGTCATCAGTTCATGGTCAGGCACGTGATCAGTGCATGTTCTGTCATGTGATCCGTGTATGATCATCCACGTGATCAGTGCATGATCAGCCACGTGATCACTGTATTATCAGCCACGTGATCAGTGCATGATCCACAACCTGATTAGTGCATGATCAGGCACGTGATCAGTGCATGATAGCCACGTGATCAGTGCATGATCAGTCAACTGATCAGGGCATGATCTGTCACTTGATCAGTGTATGATATCCACGTGATCAGTTCATGCGCAGTCATGTGATCAGTGCATGATAACTACGTGATCAGTGCGTGATCAGCCACGTGATCAGTGCAAGATTGTCAAATGATCAGTGCATGGTTAGTTACGTGATCAATGTATGATTAGCACGTGATCAGTGCATGATAGCCACCTGATCAGTGCATGATCAGTCACGTGATCATGGCATGCGTAGTCATGTGATCAGTGCATGACAGCTACGCATTCAATGAATAATCAGCCACGTGTTCAGTGCATGATAGCCAAGTGATCAGTGCATGATAGCTACGTGATCAGTGCATGCTCAGTCACATGAGCAGTGCATGATAGCCACGTGATCATTGCCTACAATTACGTGATCAGTGCATATGCAGTCACCTGATCAGTGCATATAGACACGTGAACAGTGCATGATAGCCACGTGATCAGTGCATGATCAGTCCCGTGATCAGTGCATGATCTGTCACATGTCCAGTGTATGATATCCACGTGATCACTTCTTAGTCATGTGATCAATGCATGATAGCCAAGTTATCATTGCCTTATCAGCCACGTGATCAGTGTTAGATTGGCCTGTGATCAGTGCATGAATATTTAGGTGATCAATGTATGATTAGCCCCATGATCAGTGCATGATAGCCACTTGATGAGTGCATGATCAGTCACGTGATCATGGCTTGGGGAGTCATGTGATCAGTGCATGATAGCCTCGTGATTAGTGCATAATCAGTCACGTGATCAGTGCATGATCAGCCACGTGATCAGTGCATGATAGCCACGTGATCAGTGCATGATCAGTCAGATGATCATGGCATGCTCAGACATGTGATCAGTGCATTATAGCTACTCGATCAGGGAATAATCAGTCATGGGATCAGTGCCTGATCAGCCACGTGATCAGTGCATGATAGCCACGTAATCAGTGCATGAACAGGTAAGTGATCAGTTCATGTGTAATCACGTGATTAGTGCTTGATAGACACGCCATCAGTGCATGATAGCCAGGTGATCAGTGCATGATCAGTCACGTGATCAGTGCATGCGAAGTCACGTAATCAGTGTATGATCAGCCAAATGATCAGTGCATGATCATGTTCGTGATCAGTGCATGATCAGGCCAGTGAAGAGTGCATGAACAGTCACATGATCAGTTTATGATAGCCAGGTTATCACTGCATGATCAGCCACGTGATCAGTGCATAATCAGACACGTGATGAGTGCATGCACAGTCACATGATCAGTGCATGATCAGGCAGGTGATCAGTGCGTGATCAGTCACGTGATCAGTGTATGATCATCCACGTGATCAGTGCATGATAGCCAGGTGACCAGTGCATGATCAGTCACGTGACCAGTGCATTATACGCCACTGGATCAGTGCATGATAGCCATGTGATCAGTGCATGATAGCTACGAGATCAGTGCTAGATCAATCACGTAATCAGTGCATGATCAGCCACGGGATCACTGTATGATCAGCCACGTGATCAGTGCATGATAGCCAAGTGATCAATGCATGATAGCTACGTGATCAGTGCATGCTCAGTCACATGAGCAGTGCATGATAGCCACGTGATCATTGCCTACAATTACGTGATCAGTGCATGTGCAGTCACGTGATCACTGCATGATAGACACGTGAACAGTGCATGATAGCCACGTGATCAGTGCATGATCCGTCACGTGATCAGTGCATGTGCAGTCACTTGATTAGTGTATGATAATCCACGTGATCAGTGCATGATAGCAACCTGATCAGTGCATGATAAGCAACGTGTTTAGAGCATAATAAGCCACGTGATAAGTGTACGATCAGACACGTGATCAGTGTATTATCAGCTTCATGATCAGTGCATGATCAGCCACGTCATCAGTTCATGCTCAGGCACGTGATCAGTGCATGTTCTGTCTTGTGATCCGTGTATGATCATCCACGTGATCAGTGCCTGATCAGCCACGTGATCACTGTATTATCAGCCACGTGATTAGTGCATGATCAGGCACGTGATCAGTGCATGATAGCCACGTGATCAGTGCATGATCAGTCAACTGATCAGGGCATGATCTGTCACTTGATCAGTGTATGATATCCACGTGATCAGTTCATTCGCAGTCATGTGATCAGTGCATGATAACTACGTGATCAGTGCATGATCAGCCACGTGATCAGTGCAAGATTGTCAAGTGATCAGTGCATGGTTAGTTACGTGATCAATGTATGATTAGCACGTGATCAGTGCATGATAGCCACCTGATCAGTGCATGATCAGTCACGTGATCATGGCATGCGTAGTCATGTGATCAGTGCATGACAGCTACGCATTCAGTGAATAATCAGTCACGTGATCAGTGCATGATAGCCATGTGATCAGTGCATGATAGCTACGAGATCAGTGCTAGATCAACCACGTATTCATTGCATGATCAGCCACGTGATCACTGTATGATCAGCCACGTGATCAGTGCATGTGCGGTTTCCTGATCAGTGTATGATCAGCCACGTGTTCAGTGCATGATAGCCACGTGATCAGTGCATGATCAGTCACGTGATCAGTGTAAGATCAACCACGTGATCAATGCATGATAGCCACCAGATCAGTGCATGATCAGTCACGTGATCAGTGCATGATCAGCCACGGGATCAGTGCATGATAGCCATGTGATCAGTGCATGATAGCTACGAGATCAGTGCATAATCAGCCACGTAATCAGTACATGATCAGCCACGTGATCCCTGTATGATGAGCCACGTGATCAGTGTATGTGCAGTCACGTGATCAGTGTATGATCAGCCACGTGTTCAGTGCATGATAGCCAAGTGATCAATGCATAATAGCTACGTGATCAGTACATGCTCAGTCACATCAGCAGTGCATGATAGCCACGTGAGCATTGCCTACAATTACTTGATCAATGCATGTGCAGTCACGTGATCAGTGCATATAGACACGTGAACAGTGCATGATAGCCACGTGATCAGTGCATGATCTGTCACATGTCCAGTGTATGATATCCACGTGATCACTTCTTACTCAGTCATGTGATTATTGCATGATAGCTAAGTTATCATTGCCTTATCAGCCACGTGATCAGTGTTAGATTGGCCTGCGATCAGTGTATGAATATTTAGGTGATCAATGTATGATTAGCCCCATGATCAGTGCATGATAGCCACTTGATGAGTGCATGATCAGTCACGTGATCATGGCTTGGGGAGTCATGTGATCAGTGCATGATAGCCTCGTGATTAGTGCATAATCAGTCACGTGATCAGTGCATGATCAGCCACGTGATCAGTGCATGATAGCCACGTGATCAGTGCATGATCAGTCAGATGATCATGGCATGCTCAGACATGTGATCAGTGCATTATAGCTACTCGATCAGGGAATAATCAGTCATGTGATCAGTGCCTGATCAGCCACGTGATCAGTGCATGATAGCCACGTAATCAGTGCATGAACAGGTAAGTGATCAGTTCATGTGCAATCACGTGATTAGTGCTTGATAGACACGCCATCAGTGCATGATAGCCAGGTGATCAGTGCATGATCAGTCACGTGATCTGTGCATGGGAAGTCACGTAATCAATGTATGATCAGCCAAATGATCAGTGCATGATCATGTTTGTGATCAGTGCATGATCAGGCCAGTGAAGAGTGCATGAACAGTCACATGATCAGTTTATGATAGCCAGGTTATCACTGCATGATCAGCCACGTGATCAGTGCATAATCAGACACGTGATGAGTGCATGCACAGTCACATGATCAGTGCATGATCAGGCAGGTGATCAGTGCGTGATCAGTCACGTGATCAGTGTATGATCAGCCACGTGATCAGTGCAAGATTGTCTAGTGATCAGTGCATGGTTAGTTACGTGATCCATGTATGATTAGCACGTGATCAGTGCATGATAGCCACCTGATCAGTGCATGATCAGTCACGTGATCATGGCATGCGTAGTCATGTGATCAGTGCATGACAGCTACGCATTCATTGAATAATCAGTCACGTGATCAGTGCATGATAGCCATGTGATCAGTGCATGATAGCTACGAGATCAGTGCTAGATCAACCACGTATTCATTGCATAATCAGCCACGTGATCACTGTATGATCAGCCACGTGATCAGTGCATGTGCGGTTTCCTGATCAGTGTATGATCAGCCACGTGTTCAGTGCATGATAGCCAAGTGATCAGTGCATGATAGCTACGTGATCAGTGCATGCTCAGTCACATGAGCAGTGCATGATAGCCACGTGATCATTGCCTACAATTACGTGATCAGTGCATATGCAGTCACGTGATCAGTGCATATAGACACGTGAACAGTGCATGATAGCCACGTGATCAGTGCATGATCAGTCCCGTGATCAGTGCATGATCTGTCACATGTCCAGTGTATGATATCCACGTGATCACTTCTTACTCAGTCATGTGATCATTGCATGATAGCTAAGTTATCATTGCCTTATCAGCCACGTGATCAGTGTTAGATTGGCCTGTGATCAGTGCATGAATATTTAGGTGATCAATGTATGATTAGCCCCATGATCAGTGCATGATAGCCACTTGATGAGTGCATGATCAGTCACGTGATCATGGCTTGGGGAGTCATGTGATCAGTGCATGATAGCCTCGTGATTAGTGCATAATCAGTCACGTGATCAGTGCATGATCAGCCACGTGATCAGTGAATGATAGCCACGTGATCAGTGCATGATCAGTCAGATGATCATGGCATGCTCAGACATGTGATCAGTGCATTATAGCTACTCGATCAGGGAATAATCAGTCATGTGATCAGTGCCTGATCAGCCACGTGATCAGTGCATGATAGCCACGTAATCAGTGCATGAACAGTCAGATGATCATGGCATGCTCAGACATGTGATCAGTGCATTATAGCTACTCGATCAGGGAATAATCAGTCATGTGATCAGTGCCTGATCAGCCACGTGATCAGTGCATGATAGCCACGTAATCAGTGCATGAACAGGTAAGTGATCAGTTCATGTGCAATCACGTGATTAGTGCTTGATAGACGCGCCATCAGTGCATGATAGCCAGGTGATCAGTGCATGATCAGTCACGTGATCAGTGCATGCGAAGTCACGTAATCAGTGTGTGATCAGCCAAATGATCAGTGCATGATCATGTTTGTGATCAGTGCATGATCAGGCCAGTGAAGAGTGCATGAACAGTCACATGATCAGTTTATGATAGCCAGGTTATCACTGCATGATCAGCCACGTGATCAGTGCATAATCAGACACGTGATGAGTGCATGCACAGTCACATGATCAGTGCATGATCAGGCAGGTGATCAGTGCGTGATCAGTCACGTGATCAGTGTATGATCATCCACGTGATCAGTGCATGATAGCCAGGTGACCAGTGCATGATCAGTCACGTGACCAGTGCATTATACGCCACGGGATCAGTGCATGGTAGCCATGTGATCAGTGCATGATAGCTACGAGATCAGTGCTAGATCAATCACGTAATCAGTGCATGATCAGCCACGGGATCACTGTATGATCAGCCACGTGATCAGTGCATGTGCGGTTACCTGATCAGTGTATGATCAGCCACGTGTTCAGTGCATGATAGCCAAGTGATCAATGCATGATAGCTACGTGATCAGTGCATGCTCAGTCACATGAGCAGTGCATGATAGCCACGTGATCATTGCCTACAATTACGTGATCAGTGCATGTGCAGTCACGTGATCACTGCATGATAGACACGTGAACAGTGCATGATAGCCACGTGATCAGTGCATGATCAGTAACGTGATCAGTGCATGAGCAGTCACGTGATTAGTGTGTGATCAGCCACGAGATCAGTGCATGATAGCCACGTGCTCAGTGCATGATAGCCAAGTGATCAGTGCATGATAGCCACGTGATCAGTGCATGATCAGTCACGTGATCAGTGCATGATAGCCATGTGATCAGTGCATGATAGCTACGAGATCAGTGCTAGATCAACCATGTATTCATTGCATGATCAGCCACGTGATCACTGTATGATCAGCCACGTGATCAGTGCATGTGCGGTTTCCTGATCAGTGTATGATCAGCCACGTGTTCAGTGCATGATAGCCAAGTGATCAGTGCATGATAGCTACGTGATCAGTGCATGCTCAGTCACATGAGCAGTGCATGATAGCCACGTGATCATTGCCTACAATTACGTGATCAGTGCATATGCAGTCACGTGATCAGTGCATATAGACACGTGAACAGTGCATGATAGCCACGTGATCAGTGCATGATAGCCACGCGATCAGTGCATGATCTGTCACATGTCCAGTGTATGATATCCACGTGATCACTTCTTACTCAGTCATGTGATCATTGCATGATAGCCAAGTTATCATTGCCTTATCAGCCACGTGATCAGTGTTAGATTGGCCTGTGATCAGTGCATGAATATTTAGGTGATCAATGTATGATTAGCCCCATGATCAGTGCATGATAGCCACTTGATGAGTGCATGATCAGTCACGTGATCATGGCTTGGGGAGTCATGTGATCAGTGCATGATAGCCTCGTGATTAGTGCATAATCAGTCACGTGATCAGTGCATGATCAGCCACGTGATCAGTGCATGATAGCCACGTGATCAGTGCATGATCAGTCAGATGATCATGGCATGCTCAGACATGTGATCAGTGCATTATAGCTACTCGATCAGGGAATAATCAGTCATGGGATCAGTGCCTGATCAGCCACGTGATCAGTGCATGATAGCCACGTAATCAGTGCATGAACAGGTAAGTGATCAGTTCATGTGCAATCACGTGATTAGTGCTTGATAGACACGCCATCAGTGCATGATAGCCAGGTGATCAGTGCATGATCAGTCACGTGATCAGTGCATGCGAAGTCACGTAATCAGTGTATGATCAGCCAAATGATCAGTGCATGATCATGTTCGTGATCAGTGCATGATCAGGCCAGTGAAGAGTGCATGAACAGTCACATGATCAGTTTATGATAGCCAGGTTATCACTGCATGATCAGCCACGTGATCAGTGCATAATCAGACACGTGATGAGTGCATGCACAGTCACATGATCAGTGCATGATCAGGCAGGTGATCAGTGCGTGATCAGTCAAGTGATCAGTGTATGATCATCCACGTGATCAGTGCATGATAGCCAGGTGACCAGTGCATGATCAGTCACGTGACCAGTGCATTATACGCCACGGGATCAGTGCATGATAGCCATGTGATCAGTGCATGATAGCTACGAGATCAGTGCTAGATCAATCACGTAATCAGTGCATGATCAGCCACGGGATCACTGTATGATCAGCCACGTGATCAGTGCATGTGCGGTTACCTGATCAGTGTATGATCAGCCACGTGTTCAGTGCATGATAGCCAAGTGACCAATGCATGATAGCTACGTGATCAGTGCCTGCTCAGTCACATGAGCAGTGCATGATAGCCACGTGATCATTGCCTACAATTACGTGATCAGTGCACGTGCAGTCACGTGATCACTGCATGATAGACACGTGAACAGTGCATGATAGCCACGTGATCAGTGCATGATCAGTAACGTGATCAGTGCATGATCAGCCACGTGATCAGTGCATGATCAGCCCCTTGATCAGTGCATAATCAGCCAAATGATCAGTGCATGCTGTCACGTGATCAGTGTATGATCAGCCACGTGATCAGTGCATGTGCGGTTACCTGATCAGTGTATGATCAGCCACGTGTTCAGTGCATGATAGCCAAGTGATCAATGCATGATAGCTACGTGATCAGTGCATGCTCAGTCACATGAGCAGTGCATGATAGCCACGTGATCATTGCCTACAATTACGTGATCAGTGCACGTGCAGTCACGTGATCACTGCATGATAGACACGTGAACAGTGCATGATAGCCACGTGATCAGTGCATGATCAGTAACGTGATCAGTGCATGATCAGCCACGTGATCAGTGCATGATCAGCCCCTTGATCAGTGCATAATCAGCCAAATGATCAGTGCATGCTGTCACGTGATCAGTGCATGATCATGTTCGTGATCAGTGCATGATCAGGCCAGTGAAGAGTGCATGAACAGTCACATGATCAGTTTATGATAGCCAGGTTATCACTGCATGATCAGCCACGTGATCAGTGCATAATCAGACACGTGATGAGTGCATGCACAGTCACATGATCAGTGCATGATCAGGCAGGTGATCAGTGCGTGATCAGTCACGTGATCAGTGTATGATCATCCACATGATCAGTGCATGATAGCCAGGTGACCAGTGCATGATCAGTCACGTGACCAGTGCATTATACGCCACGGGATCAGTGCATGATAGCCATGTGATCAGTGCATGATAGCTACGAGATCAGTGCTAGATCAATCACGTAATCAGTGCATGATCAGCCACGGGATCACTGTATGATCAGCCACGTGATCAGTGCATGTGCGGTTACCTGATCAGTGTATGATCAGCCACGTGTTCAGTGCATGATAGCCAAGTGATCAATGCATGATAGCTACGTGATCAGTGCATGCTCAGTCACATGAGCAGTGCATGATAGCCACGTGATCATTGCCTACAATTACGTGATCAGTGCATGTGCAGTCACGTGATCACTGCATGATAGACACGTGAACAGTGCATGATAGCCACGTGATCAGTGCATGATCAGTAACGTGATCAGTGCATGAGCAGTCACGTGATTAGTGTGTGATCAGCCATGAGATCAGTGCATGATAGCCACGTGCTCAGTGCATGATAGCCAAGTGATCAGTGCATGATAGCCACGTGATCAGTGCATGATCAGTCACGTGATCAGTGTAAGATCAACCACGTGATCAATGCATGATAGCCACCAGATCAGTGCATGATCAGTCACGTGATCAGTGCATGATCAGCCACGGGATCAGTGCATGATAGCCATGTGATCAGTGCATGATTGCTACGAGATCAGTGCATAATCAGCCACGTAATCAGTACATGATCAGCCACGTGATCACTGTATGATGAGCCACGTGATCTGTGTATGTGCAGTCACGTGATCAGTGTATGATCAGCCACGTGTTCAGTGCATGATAGCCAAGTGATCAATGCATAATAGCTACGTGATCAGTACATGCTCAGTCACATCAGCAGTGCATGATAGCCACGTGAGCATTGCCTACAATTACTTGATCAATGCATGTGCAGTCACGTGATCAGTGCATGATAGACACGTGAACAGTGCATGATAGCCACGTGATCAGTGCATGATCCGTCACGTGATCAGTGCATGTGCAGTCACTTGATTAGTGTATGATAATCCACGTGATCAGTGCATGATAGCAACCTGATCAGTGCATGATAAGCAACGTGATTAGAGCATAATAAGCCACGTGATAAGTGTACGATCAGACACGTGATCAGTGTATTATCAGCTTCATGATCAGTGCATGATCAGCCACGTCATCAGTTCATGGTCAGGCACGTGATCAGTGCATGTTCTGTCATGTGATCCATGTATGATCATCCACGTGATCAGTGCATGATCAGCCACGTGATCACTGTATTATCAGCCACGTGATCAGTGCATGATCCACAACCTGATTAGTGCATGATCAGGCACGTGATCAGTGCATGATAGCCACGTGATCAGTGCATGATCAGTCAACTGATCAGGGCATGATCTGTCACTTGATCAGTGTATGATATCCACGTGATCAGTTCATGCGCAGTCATGTGATCAGTGCATGATAACTACGTGATCAGTGCGTGATCAGCCACGTGATCAGTGCAAGATTGTCAAATGATCAGTGCATGGTTAGTTACGTGATCAATGTATGATTAGCACGTGATCAGTGCATGATAGCCACCTGATCAGTGCATGATCAGTCACGTGATCATGGCATGCGTAGTCATGTGATCAGTGCATGACAGCTACGCATTCAATGAATAATCAGTCACGTGATCAGTGCATGATAGCCATGTGATCAGTGCATGATAGCTACGAGATCAGTGCTAGATCAACCATGTATTCATTGCATGATCAGCCACGTGATCACTGTATGATCAGCCACGTGATCAGTGCATGTGCGGTTTCCTGATCAGTGTATGATCAGCCACGTGTTCAGTGCATGATAGCCAAGTGATCAGTGCATGATAGCTACGTGATCAGTGCATGCTCAGTCACATGAGCAGTGCATGATAGCCACGTGATCATTGCCTACAATTACGTGATCAGTGCATATGCAGTCACCTGATCAGTGCATATAGACACGTGAACAGTGCATGATAGCCACGTGATCAGTGCATGATCAGTCCCGTGATCAGTGCATGATCTGTCACATGTCCAGTGTATGATATCCACGTGATCACTTCTTAGTCATGTGATCAATGCATGATAGCCAAGTTATCATTGCCTTATCAGCCACGTGATCAGTGTTAGATTGGCCTGTGATCAGTGCATGAATATTTAGGTGATCAATGTATGATTAGCCCCATGATCAGTGCATGATAGCCACTTGATGAGTGCATGATCAGTCACGTGATCATGGCTTGGGGAGTCATGTGATCAGTGCATGATAGCCTCGTGATTAGTGCATAATCAGTCACGTGATCAGTGCATGATCAGCCACGTGATCAGTGCATGATAGCCACGTGATCAGTGCATGATCAGTCAGATGATCATGGCATGCTCAGACATGTGATCAGTGCATTATAGCTACTCGATCAGGGAATAATCAGTCATGGGATCAGTGCCTGATCAGCCACGTGATCAGTGCATGATAGCCACGTAATCAGTGCATGAACAGGTAAGTGATCAGTTCATGTGTAATCACGTGATTAGTGCTTGATAGACACGCCATCAGTGCATGATAGCCAGGTGATCAGTGCATGATCAGTCACGTGATCAGTGCATGCGAAGTCACGTAATCAGTGTATGATCAGCCAAATGATCAGTGCATGATCATGTTCGTGATCAGTGCATGATCAGGCCAGTGAAGAGTGCATGAACAGTCACATGATCAGTTTATGATAGCCAGGTTATCACTGCATGATCAGCCACGTGATCAGTGCATAATCAGACACGTGATGAGTGCATGCACAGTCACATGATCAGTGCATGATCAGGCAGGTGATCAGTGCGTGATCAGTCACGTGATCAGTGTATGATCATCCACGTGATCAGTGCATGATAGCCAGGTGACCAGTGCATGATCAGTCACGTGACCAGTGCATTATACGCCACTGGATCAGTGCATGATAGCCATGTGATCAGTGCATGATAGCTACGAGATCAGTGCTAGATCAATCACGTAATCAGTGCATGATCAGCCACGGGATCACTGTATGATCAGCCACGTGATCAGTGCATGATAGCCAAGTGATCAATGCATGATAGCTACGTGATCAGTGCATGCTCAGTCACATGAGCAGTGCATGATAGCCACGTGATCATTGCCTACAATTACGTGATCAGTGCATGTGCAGTCACGTGATCACTGCATGATAGACACGTGAACAGTGCATGATAGCCACGTGATCAGTGCATGATCCGTCACGTGATCAGTGCATGTGCAGTCACTTGATTAGTGTATGATAATCCACGTGATCAGTGCATGATAGCAACCTGATCAGTGCATGATAAGCAACGTGTTTAGAGCATAATAAGCCACGTGATAAGTGTACGATCAGACACGTGATCAGTGTATTATCAGCTTCATGATCAGTGCATGATCAGCCACGTCATCAGTTCATGCTCAGGCACGTGATCAGTGCATGTTCTGTCTTGTGATCCGTGTATGATCATCCACGTGATCAGTGCCTGATCAGCCACGTGATCACTGTATTATCAGCCACGTGATTAGTGCATGATCAGGCACGTGATCAGTGCATGATAGCCACGTGATCAGTGCATGATCAGTCAACTGATCAGGGCATGATCTGTCACTTGATCAGTGTATGATATCCACGTGATCAGTTCATGCGCAGTCATGTGATCAGTGCATGATAACTACGTGATCAGTGCATGATCAGCCACGTGATCAGTGCAAGATTGTCAAGTGATCAGTGCATGGTTAGTTACGTGATCAATGTATGATTAGCACGTGATCAGTGCATGATAGCCACCTGATCAGTGCATGATCAGTCACGTGATCATGGCATGCGTAGTCATGTGATCAGTGCATGACAGCTACGCATTCAGTGAATAATCAGTCACGTGATCAGTGCATGATAGCCATGTGATCAGTGCATGATAGCTACGAGATCAGTGCTAGATCAACCACGTATTCATTGCATGATCAGCCACGTGATCACTGTATGATCAGCCACGTGATCAGTGCATGTGCGGTTTCCTGATCAGTGTATGATCAGCCACGTGTTCAGTGCATGATAGCCAAGTGATCAGTGCATGATAGCCACGTGATCAGTGCATGATCAGTCACGTGATCAGTGTAAGATCAACCACGTGATCAATGCATGATAGCCACCAGATCAGTGCATGATCAGTCACGTGATCAGTGCATGATCAGCCACGGGATCAGTGCATGATAGCCATGTGATCAGTGCATGATAGCTACGAGATCAGTGCATAATCAGCCACGTGATCAGTGTATGATAAGCCACGTGATCAGTGTATGATCAGAAACGTGATCAGTGCATGATCAGCCACGTGATCAGTGTATGATCAGCCAAAAGATCAGTGCATGATCAGGTACGTGATCAGTGCATGTTCAGGCACATGATTAGTGCATGATCAGCCAAGTGATCAGGGCATGATCAGCCAGGTAATCAGTGCATGATCCGCAACGTGATTAGTGTATGATCAGCCACGTGATCAATATATGATCAGCCACGTGATCAGTGCACGTTCAGCCACGTGATCAGTGCATGATTAGACACGTGGTCACTGCATGCAGAGTCACGTGATCAGTGAATGATCAGACACCTTATCAGTGCATGCACAGTCACTTGATCAGTGCATGATCAGGCACATGATCAGTGCATGATCAGTCACGTGATCAGTGCATGATGAGTAACGTGATCAGTGTATGATCATCCACATGATCAGTGCATTCCCAGTCACGTGATCAATGCATTATAACCAGGTGATCAGTTCTTGATTAGTCACATGATCAGCACCATTCAGACACGAAATCACTGCAGGCTAAGTCATGTGATCAGTTCATGATCAGCCATGTGATTAGTGCATGATCAGCCACGTGATAAATTCATAATCATCCACGTGATTATTGCATGCACAATCAAGTGATCAGTGCATGATGGCCACGTGATCTGTGCATGATCAATCACGTGATCAATGTATGATCAGCAACGTGTTCAGTGCATGATAGCCACGTGACCAGTACATGATTAATCAGTATGATCAGTCACGTGTTCAGTAAATGGTTAGTCATGTGATCAGTGCATAATCAGCCATTTTTTTCGTGCATGATCAGTCACGTGATCAATGCATGCTCAGTCAAGTGATCAGTGCATGCAGTCACGTAATCAGTTTATGATCAGCTTCGTGTTCAGAGTATGATCAGCCACGTGATCACTGCATGATCAGCCATGTGATCAGTGCATGATCACCCACGTTATCAGTGCATGCACAGTCACGTGATCTGTGTATGATCAGCTTCGTGATCAGTGCATGGTCAGCCACGTGATCAGTGCATGATCAGCCCCTTGATCAGTGCATGATCAGCCAAATGATCAGTGCATGCAGTCACGTGATGAGTGTATGATCAGGTCCGTGATCAGTGCATGATCAGCCACGTGATCAGTGCATGATCAGCCACGTGATCAGTGCATGATCACCCACGTTATCAGTGCATGCACAGTCACGTGATCAGTGTATGATCAGCTTCGTGATCAGTGCATGCTCAGCCACGAGATCAGTGCATGATCAGCCACGTGATCAGTGCATGATCAGCCCCTTGATCAGTGCATAATCAGCCAAATGATCAGTGCATGCAGTCACGTGATCAGTGTATGATCAGGTTCGTGATCAGTGCATGATCAGCCACGTAATCCGTGCAAGATAGCCACCTGAGCAGTGCATGATCAGCAACGTGATTAGTGCCTGATCAGCCACAGGATCAGTTCGTGATCAGCCACGTCATCAGAGCATGGGCAGTCACGTGATCAGTGTATGATCATCCGCTAGATGAGTTCATGTGCGGTCACAGGATCAGTGCATGATCAGCCATGTGATCAGTGCATTATCAGCCACGTGATGAGTACATGTTCCGCAAAGTGATTAGTGCATGATCAGTCACGTGATCAGTGGATGCTCAGTCAAGTGATCAGTGCATGCAGTCACGTAATCAGTGTATGATCAGCTTCGTGTTCAGAGTATGATCAGCCACGTGATCAGTGCATGATCAGCCACGTGATTACAGTAGGATCCGCAACATATTTAGGGCATGATCGGGCACATGAACAGTATATGATCAGCCACGTGATCAGTGAATGATCAGCCACGTGATCAGTGCATGATCACCCACGTTATCAGTGCATGCACAGTCACATGATCAGTGTATGATCAGCTTCGAGATAAGTGCATGTTCAGCCACGTGACCAGTGCATGATCAGGCACGTGATCAGTGCATGATCAGTAACGTGGTCAGTGTATGATCAGCCACGTGATCAGTGCATGATCAGCCCCCTGATCAGTGCATGATCAGCAAAATTATCAGTGCATGCAGTCACGTGATGAGTGTATGATCAGGTTGGTGATCAGTGCATGATCAGCCACGTAATCAGTGCATGATAGCCACCTGACCAGTGCAGGATCAGTAACGTGATTAGTGCATGATCAGGCACATGATCAGTGCATGATCAGCCACGTGATCACTGTATGATCAGCCACGTCATCAGAGCATGGGCAGTCACGTGATCTGTGTATGATCGGCCACGTGATCATTGCATGATAGCCAAGTTATGAATGCATGATAGCTACGTGATCAGTGCATGATCAGTCACATGATCAGTGCATGATTAGCCACGTGATCACTGCATGATAGCCAGGTGACCACTGCATGATCAGTCACGAGATCAGTGCATGTTCAGTCACGTGATAAGTGCATGATCAGGCACGTGATCTTTGCATGATCAGGCACGTGATCAGTGCTTGATCAGCCATGTGATCAGCGAATGATAGCCACCTGATTAGTGCATGTTAAGCAACGTGATTAGTGCATGATCAGGCACGTGATCAGTGTATGATGAACCACGTGATCAGTGTATGATCAACCACGTGATCAGTGCATGATCAGCAACATGATCAGTGCATGATCAGCCACGTGATCAGTGCATGATCAGCCACGTAATCAGTGCATGCACAGTCACGTGATCAGTGTATGATCAGCTTCATGATAAGTGCATTGTCAGCCACGTGATCAGTGCATGCACAGTCAAGTGATCAGTTATGATCAGCTTCGTGATAAGTGCATGGTCAACCACGTGATCAGTGCATGATCAGTAACGTGATCAGTGTATGATCAGCCATGTGATCAGTGCATTATCAGCCACGTGATCAGTACATGATCCGCATAGTGATGAGTGCATGATCAGTCACGTGATCAGGGTATGATCAGCCAGGTGATCAGTGCATGATCACCCACGTGATCAGTGCATGATCAGCCACGTGATCAGTGCATGCACGGTCACGTGATCAGTGTATGATCAGCTTCGTCATCAATGCATGATCAGCCACGTTATCAGTGCAGGGTCAGGCACGTGAAGAGTGCATGATCAGTCAGGTGATCAGTGAATGATAGCCAGGTTATCAGCGCATGTTCAGCCACCTGATCAGTGCATGATCAGCCACGTGAACAGTGCGTGCTCAGTCTCGTGATCAGGGCCTACTGAGCTGCGTGATTCGTGCCTGCTCATCTGCTTGAAAATTGCCAGCTGAGCCGTCTGATTCCTGCCTATTCAGCTGCTTGATGATTGCCAGCTGAGCAGCATGATACATCACAGCTGAGGTCCATGATTATTGCCTGCTGATTGCGTGATTCGTGCCTACTCAGCTCTTTGGTTATTGCCTCCAGAGGCACATCATCAGTGCATGATAGCCACGTGATCAGTTCTTGATTAGTCACATGATCAGCACCATTCAGACACGAGATCACTGCATGCTAAGTCACGTGATCAGATCATGATCTGCCGTGTGTTAAGTGCATGATCAGCCACGTGATAAGTGCATGATCATCCACGTGACTATTACATGCACAATCAAGTGATCAGTGCATGATAGCCACGTGATCTGTGCATGATCAGTCACGTGACCAGTACATGATTAATCAGTGCATGATCAGTCACGTGATCAGTGCATGATCAGTCACGTGATCAGTGCATGAACAGCCATTTTTTTAGTGCATGATCAGTCACATGATCAGCGTATGATCATCCACATGATCAGTGCATGATCAGCCGTGTGATCAGTGCATGCACAGTCACGTGATCAGTGTATGATATGCTTCGTGATCAGTGATTGATCAGTCACGTGATCAGTGCATGATCAGTCACATGATCAGTGCAAGTTTGCCAAGTGATCAGTGCATGATTAGTTATGTGATCAATGTATGATACGCAACGTGATTAGTGCATGATCAGCCACGTGATCAGTGTGTGATCAGCCACGTGATCAGTGCTTGATCAGCCACGTGATCCGTGCATGCACAGTCACATGATCAGTGTATGATCAGCTTCGTGATCAGTGCATGATTAGTTACGTGATCAATGTATGATCAGCCATGTGATCAGGGCATTATCAGCCACGTGATCAGTGCATGATCACCCACGTGATCATTGAAAGATCAGCCAGGTGATCAGTGCATTCACTGTCACGTGATGAGTGTATGATCAGCTTCGCCATCAATGCATGATCAGCCATGTTATCAGTGCAGGATCAGGCACGTGAAGAGTGCATGATCAGTCACGTCATCAGTGAATGTTAGCCAGGTTATCAGCGCATGATCAGCCACGTGAAGAGTGCGTGCTCAGTCACTTGATCAGGGCCTACTGAGCTGCGTGATTCCTGCCTGCTCATCTGCTTGACATTTGCCATCTGAGCTGTTTGATTCCTGCCTATTCAGCTGCTTGATGATTGCCAGCTGAGCAGCATGATTCATCACAGCTGAGGTCCATGATTATTGCCTGTTGATTGCGTGATTCGTGCCTGTTCAGCTCTTTGGTTATTGCCTCCTGAGTCATATCATCAGTGCATGATAGCCGCCTGATGAGTGTGTGATAAGCAACGTGATTAGTGCATGATCAGCCGCGTGATCAGTGCATGATCAGCCACGTGATCAGTGCATGATCAGCCACGTGATCAGTGCATGATAGCCACCTGATCTTTGCATGATAAGCAAAGTGGTTAGAGCATTATCAGCCACCTGATCAGAGTATGACCAGCCACGTGATTAGTGCATGATCAGCCACGTGATCAGTGCATGATAGCCACCTGATCAGTGCATGATAAGCAAAGTGACTAGAGCATTATCAGCCACCTGATCAGAGTATGATCAGCCACGTGATCAGGGCATGATCAGCCACGTGATCAGTGCATGCAGAGTCACGTGATCAGTGTATGATCAGCCAAATGATCAGTGCATGATCAGGTACGTGATCAGTGCATGCTCAGGCACATGATCAGTGCATGATCAGCCACGTGATCAGTGTATGATAAGCCACGTGATCAGTGTATGATCAGAAACGTGATCAGTGCATGATCAGCCACGTGATCACTGCAGGCAGAGTCACTTGATCAGTGTATGATCAGAAACGTGATCAGTGCATGATCAGCCACGTGATCAGTGTATGATCAGCCAAATGATCAGTGCATGATCAGGTACGTGATCAGTGCATGTTCAGGCACATGATCAGTGCATGATCAGCCAAGTGATCAGTGCATGATCAGCCACGTGATCAGTGCATGATCCGCAACCTGATTAGTGTATGATCAGCCACGTGATCAATATATGATCAGCCAGGTGATCAGTGCACGTTCATCCACGTGATCAGTGCATGATCAGCCACGTGATCACTGCATGCAGAGTCACGTGATCAGTGTATGATCAGAAACGTGATCAGTGCATGATCAGCCACGTGATCAGTGTATGATCAGCCAAATGATCAGTGCATGATCAGGTAAGTGATCAGTGCATGTTGAGGCACATTATCAGTGCATGATCAGCCAAGTGATCAGTGCATGATCAGCCACGTGATCAGTGTATGATAAGCCACGTGATCAGTGCATGATCCGCAACGTGATTAGTGCATGATCAGCCACGTGATCAATATATGATCAGCAACGTGATCAGTGCACGTTCAGCCACGTGATCAGTGCATGATCAGACACGTGGTCACTGCATGCAGAGTCACGTAATCAGTGTATCATCAGAAACGTGATCAGTGCATGATCAGCCACGTGATCAGTACATGAGCAGCCACGTGATCAGTGCATGATCAGCCACGTGATCAGTGCATGATAAGCCCCTTGATCAGTGCATAATCAGCCAAATGATCAGTGCATGCTGTCACGTGATCAGTGTATGATCAGGTTCGTGATCAGTGCATGATCAGCCACGTAATCAGTGCATGATAGCCACCTGACCAGTGCATGATCAGCAACGTGGTTAGTTCCTGATCAGCCAGATGATCAGTGCGTGATCAGCCACGTGATCACTGTATGATCAGCCACGTCATCAGAGCATGGGCAGTCACGGGATCAGTGTATGATCGGCCACGTGATCATTGCATGATAGCCAAGTTATGAATGCATGATAGCTACGTGATCAGTGCATGATCAGTCACATGATTAGTGCATGATTAGCCACGTGATCACTGCATGATAGCCATGTGATCATTGCCTACAGTTACATGATCAGTGCATTGGCAGTCAGGTCATCAGTGCATGATACCCACGTGATTAGCGCATGATCAATAACATGACCAGCAATATTCAGACACCTGATCACTGTATGCTCAGTCACGTGATAATTTCCTGATCAGCCACGTGATCAGTGTATGATCATCCTCGAAATCAATGCATGCGCAGTCACATGATCAGTGCATGATAGCCACGTGATCCGTGCATCACCAGTCACGTATTCAGTGCATGATCAGTCACGTGATCAGTGCATGATAGCCAGGTGATCACTGCATGATCAGTCACGAGATCAGTGCATGATCAGTCACGTGATAAGTGCATGATCAGGCACGTGATCAGTGCATGATCAGGCACGTGATCAGTGCATGATGAGTCACGTGATCAGTGTATGATCAGCCACGTGATCAGTGCATGATAGCCACCTGACGAGTGCATGATCATTCACGAGATCAGTGTATGATCAGACACGTGATCAGTTCATGATCAGCCATGTGATCAGTGCATGATAGCCACCTGATCAGTGCATGTTAAGCAACGTGATTAGTGCATGATCAGCCACGTGATCAGTGTATGATGAGCCACGTGATCAGTGTATGATCATCCGCTAGATGAGTCCATGTGCGATCACAGGATCAGTGCATGATCAGCCATGTGATCAGTGCATGATAGCCACCTGATCAGTGCATGTTAAGCAACGTGACCAGTGCATGATCAGCAACATGATCAGTGCATGATCAGCCACGTGATCAGTGCATGATCACCACGTGATCAGTGTATGATCATCCGCTAGATGAGTGCATGTGCGGTCACAGGATCAGTGCATGATCAGCCATGTGATCAGTGCATTATCAGCCACGTTATCAGTACATGATCCGCAAAGTGATTAGTGCATTATCAGTCACGTGATTACAGTATGATCCGCAACATATTTAGGGCATGATCGGGCACATGAACAGTGTATGATCAGCCACGTGATAGGTGCATGATCAGCACGTGATCAGTGCATGATCACCCACGTTATCAGTGTATGCACAGTCACGTGATCAGTGTATGATCAGCTTCGTGATAAGTGCATGGTCAGCCACGTGATCAGTGCATGATCAGGCCTGTGATCATTGCATGATCAGTAACGTGATCAGTGTATGATCAGCCACGTGATCAGTGCATGATCAGCCAAATGATCAGTGCATGCAGTCACGTGATGAGTGTATGATCAGGTTCGTGATCAGTGCATGATCAGCCACGTGATCAGTGCATGATCAGCCCCTTGATCAGTGAATAATCAGCCAAAGGATCAGTGCATGCAGTCACGTGATCAGTGTATGATCAGGTTCGTGATCAGTGCATGATCAGCCAGGTAATCAGTGCATGATAGCCACCTGACCAGTGCAGGATCAGCAACGTGATTAGTGCCTGATCAGCCACATGATCAGTGCGTGATCAGCCACATGATCACTGCATGATAGCCATGTGATCATTGCCTACAGTTACATGATCAGTGCATGGGCAGTCAGATCATCAGTGCATGATACCCACGTGATTAGCGCATGATCAATAACATGATCAGCAATATTAAGACACGTGATCACTCTATGCTCAGTCACGTGGTAATTTCCTGATCAGCCACGTGATCAGTGTATGATAATACTCGAGATCAGTGCATGCGCAGTCACATGATCAGTGCATGATAGCCACGTGATCAGTGCATCATCAGTCACGTATTCAGTGCATGATCAGTCACGTGATGAGTGCATGATAGCCAGGTGATCACTGCATGATCAGTCACGAGATCAGTGCATGATCAGTCACGTGATAAGTGCATGATCAGGCACGTGATCAGTGCCTGATCAGGCATGTGATCAGTGCATGTTAAGCAACGTGATTAGTGCATGATCAGCCACGGGATCATTGTATGATGAGCCACGTGATCAGTGCATGATCACCCACGTGATCAGTGCATGATCAGCCACGTGATCAGTGCATGCACGGTCACGTGATCAGTGTATGATCAGCTTCGTCATCAATGCATTATCACCCACGTTATCAGTGCAGGATCAGGCACGTGAAGAGTGCATGATCAGTCACGTGATCAGTGAATGATAGCCAGGTTATCAGCGCATGATCAGCCACGTGATCAGTGCACGGTCAGCCACGTGAACAGTTTGTGCTCTGTCTCGTGATCACGGCCTACTGAGCTGCGTGATTCCTGCCTGCTCATCTGCTTGAAAATTGCCAGTTGAGCCGTCTGATTCCTGCCTATTCAGCTGCCTGATGATTACCAGCTGAGCAGCATGATTCATCACAGCTGAGGTCCATGATTATTGCCTGCTGATTGCGTGATTCGTGCCTACTCAGCTCTTTGGTTATTGCCTCCAGAGGCACATCATCAGTGCATGATAGCCACGTGATCAGTTCTTGATTAGTCACATGATCAGCACCATTCAGACACGATATCACTGCATGCTAAGTCACGTGATCAGATCATGATCTGCCGTGTGTTTAGTGCATGATCAGCCACGTGATAAGTGCATGATCATCCACGTGACTATTACATGCACAATCAAGTGATCAGTGCATGATAGCCACGTGATCAGTGCATGATCCGTCACGTGATCAGTGCATGTGCAGTCACTTGATTAGTGTATGATAATCCACGTGATCAGTGCATGATAGCAACCTGATCAGTGCATGATAAGCAACGTGATTAGAGCATAATAAGCCACGTGATAAGTGTACGATCAGACACGTGATCAGTGTATTATCAGCTTCATGATCAGTGCATGATCAGCCACGTCATCAGTTCATGGTCAGGCACGTGATCAGTGCATGTTCTGTCATGTGATCCGTGTATGATCATCCACGTGATCAGTGCATGATCAGCCACGTGATCACTGTATTATCAGCCACGTGATCAGTGCATGATCCACAACCTGATTAGTGCATGCTCAGTCACATGAGCAGTGCATGATAGCCACGTGATCATTGCCTACAATTACGTGATCAGTGCATATGCAGTCACGTGATCAGTGCATATAGACACGTGAACAGTGCATGATAGCCACGTGATCAGGTCATGATCAGTCCCGTGATCAGTGCATGATCTGTCACATGTCCAGTGTATGATATCCACGTGATCACTTCTTACTCAGTCATGTGATCATTGCATGATAGCCAAGTTATCATTGCCTTATCAGCCACGTGATCAGTGTTAGATTGGCCTGTGATCAGTGCATGAATATTTAGGTGATCAATGTATGATTAGCCCCATGATCAGTGCATGATAGCCACTTGATGAGTGCATGATCAGTCACGTGATCATGGCTTGGGGAGTCATGTGATCAGTGCATGATAGCCTCGTGATTAGTGCATAATCAGTCACGTGATCAGTGCATGATCAGCCACGTGATCAGTGCATGATAGCCACGTGATCAGTGCATGATCAGTCAGATGATCATGGCATGCTCAGACATGTGATCAGTGCATTATAGCTACTCGATCAGGGAATAATCAGTCATGGGATCAGTGCCTGATCAGCCACGTGATCAGTGCATGATAGCCACGTAATCAGTGCATGAACAGGTAAGTGATCAGTTCATGTGCAATCACGTGATTAGTGCTTGATAGACACGCCATCAGTGCATGATAGCCAGGTGATCAGTGCATGATCAGTCACGTGATCAGTGCATGCGAAGTCACGTAATCAGTGTATGATCAGCCAAATGATCAGTGCATGATCATGTTCGTGATCAGTGCATGATCAGGCCAGTGAAGAGTGCATGAACAGTCACATGATCAGTTTATGATAGCCAGGTTATCACTGCATGATCAGCCACGTGATCAGTGCATAATCAGACACGTGATGAGTGCATGCACAGTCACATGATCAGTGCATGATCAGGCAGGTGATCAGTGCGTGATCAGTCACGTGATCAGTGTATGATCATCCACGTGATCAGTGCATGATAGCCAGGTGACCAGTGCATGATCAGTCACGTGACCAGTGCATTATAGGCCACGGGATCAGTGCATGGTAGCCATGTGATCAGTGCATGATAGCTACGAGATCAGTGCTAGATCAATCACGTAATCAGTGCATGATCAGCCACGGGATCACTGTATGATCAGCCACGTGATCAGTGCATGTGCGGTTACCTGATCAGTGTATGATCAGCCACGTGTTCAGTGCATGATAGCCAAGTGATCAATGCATGATAGCTACGTGATCAGTGCATGCTCAGTCACATGAGCAGTGCATGATAGCCACGTGATCATTGCCTACAATTACGTGATCAGTGCACGTGCAGTCACGTGAACACTGCATGATAGACACGTGAACAGTGCATGATAGCCACGTGATCAGTGCATGATCAGTAACGTGATCAGTGCATGATCAGCCACGTGATCAGTGCATGATCAGCCCCTTGATCAGTGCATAATCAGCCAAATGATCAGTGCATGCTGTCACGTGATCAGTGTATGATCAGGTTCGTGATCAGTGCATGATCAGCCACGTAATCAGTGCATGATAGCCACCTGACCAGTGCATGATCAGCAACGTGGTTAGTTCCTGATCAGCCAGATGATCAGTGCGTGATCAGCCACGTGATCACTGTATGATCAGCCACGTCATCAGAGCATGGGCAGTCACGGGATCAGTGTATGATCGGCCACGTGATCATTGCATGATAGCCAAGTTATGAATGCATGATAGCTACGTGATCAGTGCATGATCAGTCACATGATTAGTGCATGATTAGCCACGTGATCACTGCATGATAGCCATGTGATCATTGCCTACAGTTACATGATCAGTGCATTGGCAGTCAGGTCATCAGTGCATGATACCCACATGATTAGCGCATGATCAATAACATGACCAGCAATATTCAGACACCTGATCACTGTATGCTCAGTCACGTGATAATTTCCTGATCAGCCACGTGATCAGTGTATGATCATCCTCGAAATCAATGCATGCGCAGTCACATGATCAGTGCATGATAGCCACGTGATCCGTGCATCACCAGTCACGTATTCAGTGCATGATCAGTCACGTGATCAGTGCATGATAGCCAGGTGATCACTGCATGATCAGTCACGAGATCAGTGCATGATCAGTCACGTGATAAGTGCATGATCAGCCACGTGATAAGTGCATGATCATCCACGTGACTATTACATGCACAATCAAGTGATCAGTGCATGATAGCCACGTGATCAGTGCATGATCCGTCACGTGATCAGTGCATGTGCAGTCACTTGATTAGTGTATGATAATCCACGTGATCAGTGCATGATAGCAACCTGATCAGTGCATGATAAGCAACGTGATTAGAGCATAATAAGCCACGTGATAAGTGTACGATCAGACACGTGATCAGTGTATTATCAGCTTCATGATCAGTGCATGATCAGCCACGTCATCAGTTCATGGTCAGGCACGTGATCAGTGCATGTTCTGTCATGTGATCCGTGTATGATCATCCACGTGATCAGTGCATGATCAGCCACGTGATCACTGTATTATCAGCCACGTGATCAGTGCATGATCCACAACCTGATTAGTGCATGCTCAGTCACATGAGCAGTGCATGATAGCCACGTGATCATTGCCTACAATTACGTGATCAGTGCATATGCAGTCACGTGATCAGTGCATATAGACACGTGAACAGTGCATGATAGCCACGTGATCAGGTCATGATCAGTCCCGTGATCAGTGCATGATCTGTCACATGTCCAGTGTATGATATCCACGTGATCACTTCTTACTCAGTCATGTGATCATTGCATGATAGCCAAGTTATCATTGCCTTATCAGCCACGTGATCAGTGTTAGATTGGCCTGTGATCAGTGCATGAATATTTAGGTGATCAATGTATGATTAGCCCCATGATCAGTGCATGATAGCCACTTGATGAGTGCATGATCAGTCACGTGATCATGGCTTGGGGAGTCATGTGATCAGTGCATGATAGCCTCGTGATTAGTGCATAATCAGTCACGTGATCAGTGCATGATCAGCCACGTGATCAGTGCATGATAGCCACGTGATCAGTGCATGATCAGTCAGATGATCATGGCATGCTCAGACATGTGATCAGTGCATTATAGCTACTCGATCAGGGAATAATCAGTCATGGGATCAGTGCCTGATCAGCCACGTGATCAGTGCATGATAGCCACGTAATCAGTGCATGAACAGGTAAGTGATCAGTTCATGTGCAATCACGTGATTAGTGCTTGATAGACACGCCATCAGTGCATGATAGCCAGGTGATCAGTGCATGATCAGTCACGTGATCAGTGCATGCGAAGTCACGTAATCAGTGTATGATCAGCCAAATGATCAGTGCATGATCATGTTCGTGATCAGTGCATGATCAGGCCAGTGAAGAGTGCATGAACAGTCACATGATCAGTTTATGATAGCCAGGTTATCACTGCATGATCAGCCACGTGATCAGTGCATAATCAGACACGTGATGAGTGCATGCACAGTCACATGATCAGTGCATGATCAGGCAGGTGATCAGTGCGTGATCAGTCACGTGATCAGTGTATGATCATCCACGTGATCAGTGCATGATAGCCAGGTGACCAGTGCATGATCAGTCACGTGACCAGTGCATTATAGGCCACGGGATCAGTGCATGATAGCCATGTGATCAGTGCATGATAGCTACGAGATCAGTGCTAGATCAATCACGTAATCAGTGCATGATCAGCCACGGGATCACTGTATGATCAGCCACGTGATCAGTGCATGTGCGGTTACCTGATCAGTGTATGATCAGCCACGTGTTCAGTGCATGATAGCCAAGTGATCAATGCATGATAGCTACGTGATCAGTGCATGCTCAGTCACATGAGCAGTGCATGATAGCCACGTGATCATTGCCTACAATTACGTGATCAGTGCACGTGCAGTCACGTGATCACTGCATGATAGACACGTGAACAGTGCATGATAGCCACGTGATCAGTGCATGATCAGTAACGTGATCAGTGCATGATCAGCCACGTGATCAGTGCATGATCAGCCCCTTGATCAGTGCATAATCAGCCAAATGATCAGTGCATGCTGTCACGTGATCAGTGTATGATCAGGTTCGTGATCAGTGCATGATCAGCCACGTAATCAGTGCATGATAGCCACCTGACCAGTGCATGATCAGCAACGTGGTTAGTTCCTGATCAGCCAGATGATCAGTGCGTGATCAGCCACGTGATCACTGTATGATCAGCCACGTCATCAGAGCATGGGCAGTCACGGGATCAGTGTATGATCGGCCACGTGATCATTGCATGATAGCCAAGTTATGAATGCATGATAGCTACGTGATCAGTGCATGATCAGTCACATGATTAGTGCATGATTAGCCACGTGATCACTGCATGATAGCCATGTGATCATTGCCTACAGTTACATGATCAGTGCATTGGCAGTCAGGTCATCAGTGCATGATACCCACGTGATTAGCGCATGATCAATAACATGACCAGCAATATTCAGACACCTGATCACTGTATGCTCAGTCACGTGATAATTTCCTGATCAGCCACGTGATCAGTGTATGATCATCCTCGAAATCAATGCATGCGCAGTCACATGATCAGTGCATGATAGCCACGTGATCCGTGCATCACCAGTCACGTATTCAGTGCATGATCAGTCACGTGATCAGTGCATGATAGCCAGGTGATCACTGCATGATCAGTCACGAGATCAGTGCATGATCAGTCACGTGATAAGTGCATGATCAGCCACGTGATAAGTGCATGATCATCCACGTGACTATTACATGCACAATCAAGTGATCAGTGCATGATAGCCACGTGATCAGTGCATGATCCGTCACGTGATCAGTGCATGTGCAGTCACTTGATTAGTGTATGATAATCCACGTGATCAGTGCATGATAGCAACCTGATCAGTGCATGATAAGCAACGTGATTAGAGAATAATAAGCCACGTGATAAGTGTACGATCAGACACATGATCAGTGTATTATCAGCTTCATGATCAGTGCATGATCAGCCACGTCATCAGTTCATGGTCAGGCACGTGATCAGTGCATGTTCTGTCATGTGATCCGTGTATGATCATCCACGTGATCAGTGCATGATCAGCCACGTGATCACTGTATTATCAGCCACGTGATCAGTGCATGATCCACAACCTGATTAGTGCATGCTCAGTCACATGAGCAGTGCATGATAGCCACGTGATCATTGCCTACAATTACGTGATCAGTGCATATGCAGTCACGTGATCAGTGCATATAGACACGTGAACAGTGCATGATAGCCACGTGATCAGGTCATGATCAGTCCCGTGATCAGTGCATGATCTGTCACATGTCCAGTGTATGATATCCACGTGATCACTTCTTACTCAGTCATGTGATCATTGCATGATAGCCAAGTTATCATTGCCTTATCAGCCACGTGATCAGTGTTAGATTGGCCTGTGATCAGTGCATGAATATTTAGGTGATCAATGTATGATTAGCCCCATGATCAGTGCATGATAGCCACTTGATCAGTGCATGATCAGTCACGTGATCATGGCTTGGGGAGTCATGTGATCAGTGCATGATAGCCTCGTGATTAGTGCATAATCAGTCACGTGATCAGTGCATGATCAGCCACGTGATCAGTGCATGATAGCCACGTGATCAGTGCATGATCAGTCAGATGATCATGGCATGCTCAGACATGTGATCAGTGCATTATAGCTACTCGATCAGGGAATAATCAGTCATGGGATCAGTGCCTGATCAGCCACGTGATCAGTGCATGATAGCCACGTAATCAGTGCATGAACAGGTAAGTGATCAGTTCATGTGCAATCACGTGATTAGTGCTTGATAGACACGCCATCAGTGCATGATAGCCAGGTGATCAGTGCATGATCAGTCACGTGATCAGTGCATGCGAAGTCACGTAATCAGTGTATGATCAGCCAAATGATCAGTGCATGATCATGTTCGTGATCAGTGCATGATCAGGCCAGTGAAGAGTGCATGAACAGTCACATGATCAGTTTATGATAGCCAGGTTATCACTGCATGATCAGCCACGTGATCAGTGCATAATCAGACACGTGATGAGTGCATGCACAGTCACATGATCAGTGCATGATCAGGCAGGTGATCAGTGCGTGATCAGTCACGTGATCAGTGTATGATCATCCACGTGATCAGTGCATGATAGCCAGGTGACCAGTGCATGATCAGTCACGTGACCAGTGCATTATAGGCCACGGGATCAGTGCATGATAGCCATGTGATCAGTGCATGATAGCTACGAGATCAGTGCTAGATCAATCACGTAATCAGTGCATGATCAGCCACGGGATCACTGTATGATCAGCCACGTGATCAGTGCATGTGCGGTTACCTGATCAGTGTATGATCAGCCACGTGTTCAGTGCATGATAGCCAAGTGATCAATGCATGATAGCTACGTGATCAGTGCATGCTCAGTCACATGAGCAGTGCATGATAGCCACGTGATCATTGCCTACAATTACGTGATCAGTGCACGTGCAGTCACGTGATCACTGCATGATAGACACGTGAACAGTGCATGATAGCCACGTGATCAGTGCATGATCAGTAACGTGATCAGTGCATGATCAGCCACGTGATCAGTGCATGATCAGCCCCTTGATCAGTGCATAATCAGCCAAATGATCAGTGCATGCTGTCACGTGATCAGTGTATGATCAGGTTCGTGATCAGTGCATGATCAGCCACGTAATCAGTGCATGATAGCCACCTGACCAGTGCATGATCAGCAACGTGGTTAGTTCCTGATCAGCCAGATGATCAGTGCGTGATCAGCCACGTGATCACTGTATGATCAGCCACGTCATCAGAGCATGGGCAGTCACGGGATCAGTGTATGATCGGCCACGTGATCATTGCATGATAGCCAAGTTATGAATGCATGATAGCTACGTGATCAGTGCATGATCAGTCACATGATTAGTGCATGATTAGCCACGTGATCACTGCATGATAGCCATGTGATCATTGCCTACAGTTACATGATCAGTGCATTGGCAGTCAGGTCATCAGTGCATGATACCCACATGATTAGCGCATGATCAATAACATGACCAGCAATATTCAGACACCTGATCACTGTATGCTCAGTCACGTGATAATTTCCTGATCAGCCACGTGATCAGTGTATGATCATCCTCGAAATCAATGCATGCGCAGTCACATGATCAGTGCATGATAGCCACGTGATCCGTGCATCACCAGTCACGTATTCAGTGCATGATCAGTCACGTGATCAGTGCATGATAGCCAGGTGATCACTGCATGATCAGTCACGAGATCAGTGCATGATCAGTCACGTGATAAGTGCATGATCAGGCACGTGATCAGTGCATGATCAGGCACGTGATCAGTGCATGATGAGTCACGTGATCAGTGTATGATCAGCCACGTGATCAGTGCATGATAGCCACCTGACGAGTGCATGATCATTCACGAGATCAGTGTATGATCAGACACGTGATCAGTTCATGATCAGCCATGTGATCAGTGCATGATAACCACCTGATCAGTGCATGTTAAGCAACGTGATTAGTGCATGATCAGCCACGTGATCAGTGTATGATGAGCCACGTGATCAGTGTATGATCATCCGCTAGATGAGTCCATGTGCGATCACAGGATCAGTGCATGATCAGCCATGTGATCAGTGCATGATAGCCACCTGATCAGTGCATGTTAAGCAACGTGACCAGTGCATGATCAGCAACATGATCAGTGCATGATCAGCCACGTGATCAGTGCATGATCACCACGTGATCAGTGTATGATCATCCGCTAGATGAGTGCATGTGCGGTCACAGGATCAGTGCATGATCAGCCATGTGATCAGTGCATTATCAGCCACGTTATCAGTACATGATCCGCAAAGTGATTAGTGCATTATCAGTCACGTGATTACAGTATGATCCGCAACATATTTAGGGCATGATCGGGCACATGAACAGTGTATGATCAGCCACGTGATAGGTGCATGATCAGCACGTGATCAGTGCATGATCACCCACGTTATCAGTGTATGCACAGTCACGTGATCAGTGTATGATCAGCTTCGTGATAAGTGCATGGTCAGCCACGTGATCAGTGCATGATCAGGCCTGTGATCATTGCATGATCAGTAACGTGATCAGTGTATGATCAGCCACGTGATCAGTGCATGATCAGCCAAATGATCAGTGCATGCAGTCACGTGATGAGTGTATGATCAGGTTCGTGATCAGTGCATGATCAGCCACGTGATCAGTGCATGATCAGCCCCTTGATCAGTGAATAATCAGCCAAAGGATCAGTGCATGCAGTCACGTGATCAGTGTATGATCAGGTTCGTGATCAGTGCATGATCAGCCAGGTAATCAGTGCATGATAGCCACCTGACCAGTGCAGGATCAGCAACGTGATTAGTGCCTGATCAGCCACATGATCAGTGCGTGATCAGCCACATGATCACTGCATGATAGCCATGTGATCATTGCCTACAGTTACATGATCAGTGCATGGGCAGTCAGATCATCAGTGCATGATACCCACGTGATTAGCGCATGATCAATAACATGATCAGCAATATTAAGACACGTGATCACTCTATGCTCAGTCACGTGGTAATTTCCTGATCAGCCACGTGATCAGTGTATGATAATACTCGAGATCAGTGCATGCGCAGTCACATGATCAGTGCATGATAGCCACGTGATCAGTGCATCATCAGTCACGTATTCAGTGCATGATCAGTCACGTGATGAGTGCATGATAGCCAGGTGATCACTGCATGATCAGTCACGAGATCAGTGCATGATCAGTCACGTGATAAGTGCATGATCAGGCACGAGATCAGTGCCTGATCAGGCATGTGATCAGTGCATGTTAAGCAACGTGATTAGTGCATGATCAGCCACGGGATCATTGTATGATGAGTCACGTGATCAGTGCATGATCACCCACGTGATCAGTGCATGATCAGCCACGTGATCAGTGCATGCACGGTCACGTGATCAGTGTATGATCGGCTTCGTCATCAATGCATTATCACCCACGTTATCAGTGCAGGATCAGGCACGTGAAGAGTGCATGATCAGTCACGTGATCAGTGAATGATAGCCAGGTTATCAGCGCATGATCAGCCACGTGATCAGTGCACGGTCAGCCACGTGAACAGTTTGTGCTCTGTCTCGTGATCACGGCCTACTGAGCTGCGTGATTCCTGCCTGCTCATCTGCTTGAAAATTGCCAGTTGAGCCGTCTGATTCCTGCCTATTCAGCTGCCTGATGATTACCAGCTGAGCAGCATGATTCATCACAGCTGAGGTCCATGATTATTGCCTGCTGATTGCGTGATTCGTGCCTACTCAGCTCTTTGGTTATTGCCTCCAGAGGCACATCATCAGTGCATGATAGCCACGTGATCAGTTCTTGATTAGTCACATGATCAGCACCATTCAGACACGATATCACTGCATGCTAAGTCACGTGATCAGATCATGATCTGCCGTGTGTTTAGTGCATGATCAGCCACGTGATAAGTGCATGATCATCCACGTGACTATTACATGCACAATCAAGTGATCAGTGCATGATAGCCACGTGATCAGTGCATGATCCGTCACGTGATCAGTGCATGTGCAGTCACTTGATTAGTGTATGATAATCCACGTGATCAGTGCATGATAGCAACCTGATCAGTGCATGATAAGCAACGTGATTAGAGCATAATAAGCCACGTGATAAGTGTATGATCAGACACGTGATCAGTGTATTATCAGCTTCATGATCAGTGCATGATCAGCCACGTCATCAGTTCATGGTCAGGCACGTGATCAGTGCATGTTCTGTCATGTGATCCGTGTATGATCATCCACGTGATCAGTGCATGATCAGCCACGTGATCACTGTATTATCAGCCACGTGATCAGTGCATGATCCACAACCTGATTAGTGCATGCTCAGTCACATGAGCAGTGCATGATAGCCACGTGATCATTGCCTACAATTACGTGATCAGTGCATATGCAGTCACGTGATCAGTGCATATAGACACGTGAACAGTGCATGATAGCCACGTGATCAGGTCATGATCAGTCCCGTGATCAGTGCATGATCTGTCACATGTCCAGTGTATGATATCCACGTGATCACTTCTTACTCAGTCATGTGATCATTGCATGATAGCCAAGTTATCATTGCCTTATCAGCCACGTGATCAGTGTTAGATTGGCCTGTGATCAGTGCATGAATATTTAGGTGATCAATGTATGATTAGCCCCATGATCAGTGCATGATAGCCACTTGATGAGTGCATGATCAGTCACGTGATCATGGCTTGGGGAGTCATGTGATCAGTGCATGATAGCCTCGTGATTAGTGCATAATCAGTCACGTGATCAGTGCATGATCAGCCACGTGATCAGTGCATGATAGCCACGTGATCAGTGCATGATCAGTCAGATGATCATGGCATGCTCAGACATGTGATCAGTGCATTATAGCTACTCGATCAGGGAATAATCAGTCATGGGATCAGTGCCTGATCAGCCACGTGATCAGTGCATGATAGCCACGTAATCAGTGCATGAACAGGTAAGTGATCAGTTCATGTGCAATCACGTGATTAGTGCTTGATAGACACGCCATCAGTGCATGATAGCCAGGTGATCAGTGCATGATCAGTCACGTGATCAGTGCATGCGAAGTCACGTAATCAGTGTATGATCAGCCAAATGATCAGTGCATGATCATGTTCGTGATCAGTGCATGATCAGGCCAGTGAAGAGTGCATGAACAGTCACATGATCAGTTTATGATAGCCAGGTTATCACTGCATGATCAGCCACGTGATCAGTGCATAATCAGATACGTGATGAGTGCATGCACAGTCACATGATCAGTGCATGATCAGGCAGGTGATCAGTGCGTGATCAGTCACGTGATCAGTGTATGATCATCCACGTGATCAGTGCATGATAGCCAGGTGACCAGTGCATGATCAGTCACGTGACCAGTGCATTATACGACACGGGATCAGTGCATGATAGCCATGTGATCAGTGCATGATAGCTACGAGATCAGTGCTAGATCAATCACGTAATCAGTGCATGATCAGCCACGGGATCACTGTATGATCAGCCACGTGATCAGTGCATGTGCGGTTACCTGATCAGTGTATGATCAGCCACGTGTTCAGTGCATGATAGCCAAGTGATCAATGCATGATAGCTACGTGATCAGTGCATGCTCAGTCACATGAGCAGTGCATGATAGCCACGTGATCATTGCATGATCAGTAACGTGATCAGTGCATGATCAACCACGTGATCAGTGCATGATCAGCCCCTTGATCAGTGCATAATCAGCCAAATGATCAGTGCATGCTGTCACGTGATCAGTGTATGATCAGGTTCGTGATCAGTGCATGATCAGCCACGTAATCAGTGCATGATAGCCACCTGACCAGTGCATGATCAGCAACGTGGTTAGTTCCTGATCAGCCAGATGATCAGTGCGTGATCAGCCACGTGATCACTGTATGATCAGCCATGTCATCAGAGCATGGGCAGTCACGGGATCAGTGTATGATCGGCCACGTGATCATTGCATGATAGCCAAGTTATGAATGCATGATAGCTACGTGATCAGTGCATGATCAGTCACATGATTAGTGCATGATTAGCCACGTGATCACTGCATGATAGCCATGTGATCAT
Organism: Bos taurus; assembly: GCF_002263795.3. NCBI lineage: Eukaryota > Metazoa > Chordata > Mammalia > Artiodactyla > Bovidae > Bos > Bos taurus. The sequence goes on along the minus strand of NW_020191761.1, from coordinate 33,705 downwards.
TGCCTACAGTTACATGATCAGTGCATTGGCAGTCAGGTCATCAGTGCATGATACCCACGTGATTAGCGCATGATCAATAACATGACCAGCAATATTCAGACACCTGATCACTGTATGCTCAGTCACGTGATAATTTCCTGATCAGCCACGTGATCAGTGTATGATCATCCTCCAAATCAATGCATGCGCAGTCACATGATCAGTGCATGATAGCCACGTGATCCGTGCATCACCAGTCACGTATTCAGTGCATGATCAGTCACGTGATCAGTGCATGATAGCCAGGTGATCACTGCATGATCAGTCACGAGATCAGTGCATGATCAGTCACGTGATAAGTGCATGATCAGGCACGTGATCAGTGCATGATCAGGCACGTGATCAGTGCATGATGAGTCACGTGATCAGTGTATGATCAGCCACGTGATCAGTGCATGATAGCCACCTGACGAGTGCATGATCATTCACGAGATCAGTGTATGATCAGACACGTGATCAGTTCATGATCAGCCATGTGATCAGTGCATGATAGCCACCTGATCAGTGCATGTTAAGCAACGTGATTAGTGCATGATCAGCCACGTGATCAGTGTATGATGAGCCACGTGATCAGTGTATGATCATCCGCTAGATGAGTCCATGTGCGATCACAGGATCAGTGCATGATCAGCCACGTGCTCAGTGCATGATAGCCAAGTGATCAGTGCATGATCAGTCACGTGATAAGTGCATGATCAGGCACGTGATCAGTGCCTGATCAGGCATGTGATCAGTGCATGTTAAGCAACGTGATTAGTGCATGATCAGCCACGGGATCATTGTATGATGAGCCACGTGATCAGTGCATGATCACCCACGTGATCAGTGCATGATCAGCCACGTGATCAGTGCATGCACGGTCACGTGATCAGTGTATGATCAGCTTCGTCATCAATGCATTATCACCCACGTTATCAGTGCAGGATCAGGCACGTGAAGAGTGCATGATCAGTCACGTGATCAGTGAATGATAGCCAGGTTATCAGCGCATGATCAGCCACGTGATCAGTGCACGGTCAGCCACGTGAACAGTTTGTGCTCTGTCTCGTGATCACGGCCTACTGAGCTGCGTGATTCCTGCCTGCTCATCTGCTTGAAAATTGCCAGTTGAGCCGTCTGATTCCTGCCTATTCAGCTGCCTGATGATTACCAGCTGAGCAGCATGATTCATCACAGCTGAGGTCCATGATTATTGCCTGCTGATTGCGTGATTCGTGCCTACTCAGCTCTTTGGTTATTGCCTCCAGAGGCACATCATCAGTGCATGATAGCCACGTGATCAGTTCTTGATTAGTCACATGATCAGCACCATTCAGACACGATATCACTGCATGCTAAGTCACGTGATCAGATCATGATCTGCCGTGTGTTTAGTGCATGATCAGCCACGTGATAAGTGCATGATCATCCACGTGACTATTACATGCACAATCAAGTGATCAGTGCATGATAGCCACGTGATCAGTGCATGATCCGTCACGTGATCAGTGCATGTGCAGTCACTTGATTAGTGTATGATAATCCACGTGATCAGTGCATGATAGCAACCTGATCAGTGCATGATAAGCAACGTGATTAGAGCATAATAAGCCACGTGATAAGTGTACGATCAGACACGTGATCAGTGTATTATCAGCTTCATGATCAGTGCATGATCAGCCACGTCATCAGTTCATGGTCAGGCACGTGATCAGTGCATGTTCTGTCATGTGATCCGTGTATGATCATCCACGTGATCAGTGCATGATCAGCCACGTGATCACTGTATTATCAGCCACGTGATCAGTGCATGATCCACAACCTGATTAGTGCATGCTCAGTCACATGAGCAGTGCATGATAGCCACGTGATCATGGCCTACAATTACGTGATCAGTGCATATGCAGTCACGTGATCAGTGCATATAGACACGTGAACAGTGCATGATAGCCACGTGATCAGGTCATGATCAGTCCCGTGATCAGTGCATGATCTGTCACATGTCCAGTGTATGATATCCACGTGATCACTTCTTACTCAGTCATGTGATCATTGCATGATAGCCAAGTTATCATTGCCTTATCAGCCACGTGATCAGTGTTAGATTGGCCTGTGATCAGTGCATGAATATTTAGGTGATCAATGTATGATTAGCCCCATGATCAGTGCATGATAGCCACTTGATGAGTGCATGATCAGTCACGTGATCATGGCTTGGGGAGTCATGTGATCAGTGCATGATAGCCTCGTGATTAGTGCATAATCAGTCACGTGATCAGTGCATGATCAGCCACGTGATCAGTGCATGATAGCCACGTGATCAGTGCATGATCAGTCAGATGATCATGGCATGCTCAGACATGTGATCAGTGCATTATAGCTACTCGATCAGGGAATAATCAGTCATGGGATCAGTGCCTGATCAGCCACGTGATCAGTGCATGATAGCCACGTAATCAGTGCATGAACAGGTAAGTGATCAGTTCATGTGCAATCACGTGATTAGTGCTTGATAGACACGCCATCAGTGCATGATAGCCAGGTGATCAGTGCATGATCAGTCACGTGATCAGTGCATGCGAAGTCACGTAATCAGTGTATGATCAGCCAAATGATCAGTGCATGATCATGTTCGTGATCAGTGCATGATCAGGCCAGTGAAGAGTGCATGAACAGTCACATGATCAGTTTATGATAGCCAGGTTATCACTGCATGATCAGCCACGTGATCATGCATAATCAGACACGTGATGAGTGCATGCACAGTCACATGATCAGTGCATGATCAGGCAGGTGATCAGTGCGTGATCAGTCACGTGATCAGTGTATGATCATCCACGTGATCAGTGCATGATAGCCAGGTGACCAGTGCATGATCAGTCACGTGACCAGTGCATTATACGACACGGGATCAGTGCATGATAGCCATGTGATCAGTGCATGATAGCTACGAGATCAGTGCTAGATCAATCACATAATCAGTGCATGATCAGCCACGGGATCACTGTATGATCAGCCACGTGATCAGTGCATGTGCGGTTACCTGATCAGTGTATGATCAGCCACGTGTTCAGTGCATGATAGCCAAGTGATCAATGCATGATAGCTACGTGATCAGTGCATGCTCAGTCACATGAGCAGTGCATGATAGCCACGTGATCATTGCCTACAATTACGTGATCAGTGCACGTGCAGTCACGTGATCACTGCATGATAGACACGTGAACAGTGCATGATAGCCACGTGATCAGTGCATGATCAGTAACGTGATCAGTGCATGATCAGCCACGTGATCAGTGCATGATCAGCCCCTTGATCAGTGCATAATCAGCCAAATGATCAGTGCATGCTGTCACGTGATCAGTGTATGATCAGGTTCGTGATCAGTGCATGATCAGCCACGTAATCAGTGCATGATAGCCACCTGACCAGTGCATGATCAGCAACGTGGTTAGTTCCTGATCAGCCAGATGATCAGTGCGTGATCAGCCACGTGATCACTGTATGATCAGCCACGTCATCAGAGCATGGGCAGTCACGGGATCAGTGTATGATCGGCCACGTGATCATTGCATGATAGCCAAGTTATGAATGCATGATAGCTACGTGATCAGTGCATGATCAGTCACATGATTAGTGCATGATTAGCCACGTGATCACTGCATGATAGCCATGTGATCATTGCCTACAGTTACATGATCAGTGCATTGGCAGTCAGGTCATCAGTGCATGATACCCACGTGATTAGCGCATGATCAATAACATGACCAGCAATATTCAGACACCTGATCACTGTATGCTCAGTCACGTGATAATTTCCTGATCAGCCACGTGATCAGTGTATGATCATCCTCGAAATCAATGCATGCGCAGTCACATGATCAGTGCATGATAGCCACGTGATCCGTGCATCACCAGTCACGTATTCAGTGCATGATCAGTCACGTGATCAGTGCATGATAGCCAGGTGATCACTGCATGATCAGTCACGAGATCAGTGCATGATCAGTCACGTGATAAGTGCATGATCAGGCACGTGATCAGTGCATGATCAGGCACGTGATCAGTGCATGATGAGTCACGTGATCAGTGTATGATCAGCCACGTGATCAGTGCATGATAGCCACCTGACGAGTGCATGATCATTCACGAGATCAGTGTATGATCAGACACGTGATCAGTTCATGATCAGCCATGTGATCAGTGCATGATAGCCACCTGATCAGTGCATGTTAAGCAACGTGATTAGTGCATGATCAGCCACGTGATCAGTGTATGATGAGCCACGTGATCAGTGTATGATCATCCGCTAGGTGAGTCCATGTGCGATCACAGGATCAGTGCATGATCAGCCATGTGATCAGTGCATGATAGCCACCTGATCAGTGCATGTTAAGCAACGTGACCAGTGCATGATCAGCAACATGATCAGTGCATGATCAGCCACGTGATCAGTGCATGATCACCACGTGATCAGTGTATGATCATCCGCTAGATGAGTGCATGTGCGGTCACAGGATCAGTGCATGATCAGCCATGTGATCAGTGCATTATCAGCCACGTTATCAGTACATGATCCGCAAAGTGATTAGTGCATTATCAGTCACGTGATTACAGTATGATCCGCAACATATTTAGGGCATGATCGGGCACATGAACAGTGTATGATCAGCCACGTGATAGGTGCATGATCAGCACGTGATCAGTGCATGATCACCCACGTTATCAGTGTATGCACAGTCACGTGATCAGTGTATGATCAGCTTCGTGATAAGTGCATGGTCAGCCACGTGATCAGTGCATGATCAGGCCTGTGATCATTGCATGATCAGTAACGTGATCAGTGTATGATCAGCCACGTGATCAGTGCATGATCAGCCAAATGATCAGTGCATGCAGTCACGTGATGAGTGTATGATCAGGTTCGTGATCAGTGCATGATCAGCCACGTGATCAGTGCATGATCAGCCCCTTGATCAGTGAATAATCAGCCAAAGGATCAGTGCATGCAGTCACGTGATCAGTGTATGATCAGGTTCGTGATCAGTGCATGATCAGCCAGGTAATCAGTGCATGATAGCCACCTGACCAGTGCAGGATCAGCAACGTGATTAGTGCCTGATCAGCCACATGATCAGTGCGTGATCAGCCACATGATCACTGCATGATAGCCATGTGATCATTGCCTACAGTTACATGATCAGTGCATGGGCAGTCAGATCATCAGTGCATGATACCCACGTGATTAGCGCATGATCAATAACATGATCAGCAATATTAAGACACGTGATCACTCTATGCTCAGTCACGTGGTAATTTCCTGATCAGCCACGTGATCAGTGTATGATAATACTCGAGATCAGTGCATGCGCAGTCACATGATCAGTGCATGATAGCCACGTGATCAGTGCATCATCAGTCACGTATTCAGTGCATGATCAGTCACGTGATGAGTGCATGATAGCCAGGTGATCACTGCATGATCAGTCACGAGATCAGTGCATGATCAGTCACGTGATAAGTGCATGATCAGGCACGTGATCAGTGCCTGATCAGGCATGTGATCAGTGCATGTTAAGCAACGTGATTAGTGCATGATCAGCCACGGGATCATTGTATGATGAGCCACGTGATCAGTGCATGATCACCCACGTGATCAGTGCATGATCAGCCACGTGATCAGTGCATGCACGGTCACGTGATCAGTGTATGATCAGCTTCGTCATCAATGCATTATCACCCACGTTATCAGTGCAGGATCAGGCACGTGAAGAGTGCATGATCAGTCACGTGATCAGTGAATGATAGCCAGGTTATCAGCGCATGATCAGCCACGTGATCAGTGCACGGTCAGCCACGTGAACAGTTTGTGCTCTGTCTCGTGATCACGGCCTACTGAGCTGCGTGATTCCTGCCTGCTCATCTGCTTGAAAATTGCCAGTTGAGCCGTCTGATTCCTGCCTATTCAGCTGCCTGATGATTACCAGCTGAGCAGCATGATTCATCACAGCTGAGGTCCATGATTATTGCCTGCTGATTGCGTGATTCGTGCCTACTCAGCTCTTTGGTTATTGCCTCCAGAGGCACATCATCAGTGCATGATAGCCACGTGATCAGTTCTTGATTAGTCACATGATCAGCACCATTCAGACACGATATCACTGCATGCTAAGTCACGTGATCAGATCATGATCTGCCGTGTGTTTAGTGCATGATCAGCCACGTGATAAGTGCATGATCATCCACGTGACTATTACATGCACAATCAAGTGATCAGTGCATGATAGCCACGTGATCAGTGCATGATCCGTCACGTGATCAGTGCATGTGCAGTCACTTGATTAGTGTATGATAATCCACGTGATCAGTGCATGATAGCAACCTGATCAGTGCATGATAAGCAACGTGATTAGAGCATAATAAGCCACGTGATAAGTGTACGATCAGACACGTGATCAGTGTATTATCAGCTTCATGATCAGTGCATGATCAGCCACGTCATCAGTTCATGGTCAGGCACGTGATCAGTGCATGTTCTGTCATGTGATCCGTGTATGATCATCCACGTGATCAGTGCATGATCAGCCACGTGATCACTGTATTATCAGCCACGTGATCAGTGCATGATCCACAACCTGATTAGTGCATGCTCAGTCACATGAGCAGTGCATGATAGCCACGTGATCATTGCCTACAATTACGTGATCAGTGCATATGCAGTCACGTGATCAGTGCATATAGACACGTGAACAGTGCATGATAGCCACGTGATCAGGTCATGATCAGTCCCGTGATCAGTGCATGATCTGTCACATGTCCAGTGTATGATATCCACGTGATCACTTCTTACTCAGTCATGTGATCATTGCATGATAGCCAAGTTATCATTGCCTTATCAGCCACGTGATCAGTGTTAGATTGGCCTGTGATCAGTGCATGAATATTTAGGTGATCAATGTATGATTAGCCCCATGATCAGTGCATGATAGCCACTTGATGAGTGCATGATCAGTCACGTGATCATGGCTTGGGGAGTCATGTGATCAGTGCATGATAGCCTCGTGATTAGTGCATAATCAGTCACGTGATCAGTGAATGATCAGCCACGTGATCAGTGCATGATAGCCACGTGATCAGTGCATGATCAGTAACGTGATCAGTGCATGATCAACCACGTGATCAGTGCATGATCAGCCCCTTGATCAGTGCATAATCAGCCAAATGATCAGTGCATGCTGTCACGTGATCAGTGTATGATCAGGTTCGTGATCAGTGCATGATCAGCCACGTAATCAGTGCATGATAGCCACCTGACCAGTGCATGATCAGCAACGTGATTAGTTCCTGATCAGCCAGATGATCAGTGCGTGATCAGTCACGTGATCACTGTATGATCAGCCATGTCATCAGAGCATGGGCAGTCACAGGATCAGTGTATGATCGGCCACGTGATCATTGCATGATAGCCAAGTTATGAATGCATGATAGCTACGTGATCAGTGCATGATCAGTCACATGATTAGTGCATGATTAGCCACGTGATCACTGCATGATAGCCATGTGATCATTGCCTACAGTTACATGATCAGTGCATTGGCAGTCAGGTCATCAGTGCATGATACCCACGTGATTAGCGCATGATCAATAACATGACCAGCAATATTCAGACACCTGATCACTGTATGCTCAGTCACGTGATAATTTCCTGATCAGCCACGTGATCAGTGTATGATCATCCTCGAAATCAATGCATGCGCAGTCACATGATCAGTGCATGATAGCCACGTGATCCGTGCATCACCAGTCACGTATTCAGTGCATGATCAGTCACGTGATCAGTGCATGATAGCCAGGTGATCACTGCATGATCAGTCACGAGATCAGTGCATGATCAGTCACGTGATAAGTGCATGATCAGGCACGTGATCAGTGCATGATCAGGCACGTGATCAGTGCATGATGAGTCACGTGATCAGTGTATGATCAGCCACGTGATCAGTGCATGATAGCCACCTGACGAGTGCATGATCATTCACGAGATCAGTGTATGATCAGACACGTGATCAGTTCATGATCAGCCATGTGATCAGTGCATGATAGCCACCTGATCAGTGCATGTTAAGCAACGTGATTAGTGCATGATCAGCCACGTGATCAGTGTATGATGAGCCACGTGATCAGTGTATGATCATCCGCTAGATGAGTCCATGTGCGATCACAGGATCAGTGCATGATCAGCCATGTGATCAGTGCATGATAGCCACCTGATCAGTGCATGTTAAGCAACGTGACCAGTGCATGATCAGCAATATGATCAGTGCATGATCAGCCACGTGATCAGTGCATGATCACCACGTGATCAGTGTATGATCATCCGCTAGATGAGTGCATGTGCGGTCACAGGATCAGTGCATGATCAGCCATGTGATCAGTGCATTATCAGCCACGTTATCAGTACATGATCCGCAAAGTGATTAGTGCATTATCAGTCACGTGATTACAGTATGATCCGCAACATATTTAGGGCATGATCGGGCACATGAACAGTGTATGATCAGCCACGTGATAGGTGCATGATCAGCACGTGATCAGTGCATGATCACCCACGTTATCAGTGTATGCACAGTCACGTGATCAGTGTATGATCAGCTTCGTGATAAGTGCATGGTCAGCCACGTGATCAGTGCATGATCAGGCCTGTGATCATTGCATGATCAGTAACGTGATCAGTGTATGATCAGCCACGTGATCAGTGCATGATCAGCCAAATGATCAGTGCATGCAGTCACGTGATGAGTGTATGATCAGGTTCGTGATCAGTGCATGATCAGCCACGTGATCAGTGCATGATCAGCCCCTTGATCAGTGAATAATCAGCCAAAGGATCAGTGCATGCAGTCACGTGATCAGTGTATGATCAGGTTCGTGATCAGTGCATGATCAGCCAGGTAATCAGTGCATGATAGCCACCTGACCAGTGCAGGATCAGCAACGTGATTAGTGCCTGATCAGCCACATGATCAGTGCGTGATCAGCCACATGATCACTGCATGATAGCCATGTGATCATTGCCTACAGTTACATGATCAGTGCATGGGCAGTCAGATCATCAGTGCATGATACCCACGTGATTAGCGCATGATCAATAACATGATCAGCAATATTAAGACACGTGATCACTCTATGCTCAGTCACGTGGTAATTTCCTGATCAGCCACGTGATCAGTGTATGATAATACTCGAGATCAGTGCATGCGCAGTCACATGATCAGTGCATGATAGCCACGTGATCAGTGCATCATCAGTCACGTATTCAGTGCATGATCAGTCACGTGATGAGTGCATGATAGCCAGGTGATCACTGCATGATCAGTCACGAGATCAGTGCATGATCAGTCACGTGATAAGTGCATGATCAGGCACGTGATCAGTGCCTGATCAGGCATGTGATCAGTGCATGTTAAGCAACGTGATTAGTGCATGATCAGCCACGGGATCATTGTATGATGAGCCACGTGATCAGTGCATGATCACCCACGTGATCAGTGCATGCACGGTCACGTTATCAGTGTATGATCAGCTTCGTCATCAATGCATTATCACCCACGTTATCAGTGCAGGATCAGGCACGTGAAGAGTGCATGATCAGTCACGTGATCAGTGAATGATAGCCAGGTTATCAGCGCATGATCAGCCACGTGATCAGTGCACGGTCAGCCACGTGAACAGTTTGTGCTCTGTCTCGTGATCACGGCCTACTGAGCTGCGTGATTCCTGCCTGCTCATCTGCTTGAAAATTGCCAGTTGAGCCGTCTGATTCCTGCCTATTCAGCTGCCTGATGATTACCAGCTGAGCAGCATGATTCATCACAGCTGAGGTCCAAGATTATTGCCTGCTGATTGCGTGATTCGTGCCTACTCAGCTCTTTGGTTATTGCCTCCAGAGGCACATCATCAGTGCATGATAGCCACGTGATCAGTTCTTGATTAGTCACATGATCAGCACCATTCAGACACGAGATCACTGCATGCTAAGTCACGTGATCAGATCATGATCTGCCGTGTGTTTAGTGCATGATCAGCCACGTGATAAGTGCATGATCATCCACGTGACTATTACATGCACAATCAAGTGATCAGTGCATGATAGCCACGTGATCAGTGCATGATCCGTCACGTGATCAGTGCATGTGCAGTCACTTGATTAGTGTATGATAATCCACGTGATCAGTGCATGATAGCAACCTGATCAGTGCATGATAAGCAACGTGATTAGAGCATAATAAGCCACGTGATAAGTGTACGATCAGACACATGATCAGTGTATTATCAGCTTCATGATCAGTGCATGATCAGCCACGTCATCAGTTCATGGTCAGGCACGTGATCAGTGCATGTTCTGTCATGTGATCCGTGTATGATCATCCACGTGATCAGTGCATGATCAGCCACGTGATCACTGTATTATCAGCCACGTGATCAGTGCATGATCCACAACCTGATTAGTGCATGCTCAGTCACATGAGCAGTGCATGATAGCCACGTGATCATTGCCTACAATTACGTGATCAGTGCATATGCAGTCACGTGATCAGTGCATATAGACACGTGAACAGTGCATGATAGCCACGTGATCAGGTCATGATCAGTCCCGTGATCAGTGCATGATCTGTCACATGTCCAGTGTATGATATCCACGTGATCACTTCTTACTCAGTCATGTGATCATTGCATGATAGCCAAGTTATCATTGCCTTATCAGCCACGTGATCAGTGTTAGATTGGCCTGTGATCAGTGCATGAATATTTAGGTGATCAATGTATGATTAGCCCCATGATCAGTGCATGATAGCCACTTGATGAGTGCATGATCAGTCACGTGATCATGGCTTGGGGAGTCATGTGATCAGTGCATGATAGCCTCGTGATTAGTGCATAATCAGTCACGTGATCAGTGCATGATCAGCCACGTGATCAGTGCATGATAGCCACGTGATCAGTGCATGATCAGTCAGATGATCATGGCATGCTCAGACATGTGATCAGTGCATTATAGCTACTCGATCAGGGAATAATCAGTCATGGGATCAGTGCCTGATCAGCCACGTGATCAGTGCATGATAGCCACGTAATCAGTGCATGAACAGGTAAGTGATCAGTTCATGTGCAATCACGTGATTAGTGCTTGATAGACACGCCATCAGTGCATGATAGCCAGGTGATCAGTGCATGATCAGTCACGTGATCAGTGCATGCGAAGTCACGTAATCAATGTATGATCAGCCAAATGATCAGTGCATGATCATGTTCGTGATCAGTGCATGATCAGGCCAGTGAAGAGTGCATGAACAGTCACATGATCAGTTTATGATAGCCAGGTTATCACTGCATGATCAGCCACGTGATCAGTGCATAATCAGACACGTGATGAGTGCATGCACAGTCACATGATCAGTGCATGATCAGGCAGGTGATCAGTGCGTGATCAGTCACGTGATCAGTGTATGATCATCCACGTGATCAGTGCATGATAGCCAGGTGACCAGTGCATGATCAGTCACGTGACCAGTGCATTATACGCCACGGGATCAGTGCATGATAGCCATGTGATCAGTGCATGATAGCTACGAGATCAGTGCTAGATCAATCACGTAATCAGTGCATGATCAGCCACGGGATCACTGTATGATCAGCCACGTGATCAGTGCATGTGCGGTTACCTGATCAGTGTATGATCAGCCACGTGTTCAGTGCATGATAGCCAAGTGATCAATGCATGATAGCTACGTGATCAGTGCATGCTCAGTCACATGAGCAGTGCATGATAGCCACGTGATCATTGCCTACAATTACGTGATCAGTGCACGTGCAGTCACGTGATCACTGCATGATAGACACGTGAACAGTGCATGATAGCCACGTGATCAGTGCATGATCAGTAACGTGATCAGTGCATGATCAGCCACGTGATCAGTGCATGATCAGCCCCTTGATCAGTGCATAATCAGCCAAATGATCAGTGCATGCTGTCACATGATCAGTGTATGATCAGGTTCGTGATCAGTGCATGATCAGCCACGTAATCAGTGCATGATAGCCACCTGACCAGTGCATGATCAGCAACGTGGTTAGTTCCTGATCAGCCAGATGATCAGTGCGTGATCAGCCACGTGATCACTGTATGATCAGCCACGTCATCAGAGCATGGGCAGTCAAGGGATCAGTGTATGATCGGCCACGTGATCATTGCATGATAGCCAAGTTATGAATGCATGATAGCTACGTGATCAGTGCATGATCAGTCACATGATTAGTGCATGATTAGCCACGTGATCACTGCATGATAACCATGTGATCATTGCCTACAGTTACATGATCAGTGCATTGGCAGTCAGGTCATCAGTGCATGATACCCACGTGATTAGCGCATGATCAATAACATGACCAGCAATATTCAGACACCTGATCACTGTATGCTCAGTCACGTGATAATTTCCTGATCAGCCACGTGATCAGTGTATGATCATCCTCGAAATCAATGCATGCGCAGTCACATGATCAGTGCATGATAGCCACGTGATCCGTGCATCACCAGTCACGTATTCAGTGCATGATCAGTCACGTGATCAGTGCATGATAGCCAGGTGATCACTGCATGATCAGTCACGAGATCAGTGCATGATCAGGCACGTGATAAGTGCATGATCAGGCACGTGATCAGTGCATGATCAGGCACGTGATCAGTGCATGATGAGTCACGTGATCAGTGTATGATCAGCCACGTGATCAGTGCATGATAGCCACCTGACGAGTGCATGATCATTCACGAGATCAGTGTATGATCAGACACGTGATCAGTTCATGATCAGCCATGTGATCAGTGCATGATAGCCACCTGATCAGTGCATGTTAAGCAACGTGATTAGTGCATGATCAGCCACGTGATCAGTGTATGATGAGCCACGTGATCAGTGTATGATCATCCGCTAGATGAGTCCATGTGCGATCACAGGATCAGTGCATGATCAGCCATGTGATCAGTGCATGATAGCCACCTGATCAGTGCATGTTAAGCAACGTGACCAGTGCATGATCAGCAACATGATCAGTGCATGATCAGCCACGTGATCAGTGCATGATCACCACGTGATCAGTGTATGATCATCCGCTAGATGAGTGCATGTGCGGTCACAGGATCAGTGCATGATCAGCCATGTGATCAGTGCATTATCAGCCACGTTATCAGTACATGATCCGCAAAGTGATTAGTGCATTATCAGTCACGTGATTACAGTATGATCCGCAACATATTTAGGGCATGATCGGGCACATGAACAGTGTATGATCAGCCACGTGATAGGTGCATGATCAGCACGTGATCAGTGCATGATCACCCACGTTATCAGTGTATGCACAGTCACGTGATCAGTGTATGATCAGCTTCGTGATAAGTGCATGGTCAGCCACGTGATCAGTGCATGATCAGGCCTGTGATCATTGCATGATCAGTAACGTGATCAGTGTATGATCAGCCACGTGATCAGTGCATGATCAGCCAAATGATCAGTGCATGCAGTCACGTGATGAGTGTATGATCAGGTTCGTGATCAGTGCATGATCAGCCACGTGATCAGTGCATGATCAGCCCCTTGATCAGTGAATAATCAGCCAAAGGATCAGTGCATGCAGTCACGTGATCAGTGTATGATCAGGTTCGTGATCAGTGCATGATCAGCCAGGTAATCAGTGCATGATAGCCACCTGACCAGTGCAGGATCAGCAACGTGATTAGTGCCTGATCAGCCACATGATCAGTGCGTGATCAGCCACATGATCACTGCATGATAGCCATGTGATCATTGCCTACAGTTACATGATCAGTGCATGGGCAGTCAGATCATCAGTGCATGATACCCACGTGATTAGCGCATGATCAATAACATGATCAGCAATATTAAGACACGTGATCACTCTATGCTCAGTCACGTGGTAATTTCCTGATCAGCCACGTGATCAGTGTATGATAATACTCGAGATCAGTGCATGCGCAGTCACATGATCAGTGCATGATAGCCACGTGATCAGTGCATCATCAGTCACGTATTCAGTGCATGATCAGTCACGTGATGAGTGCATGATAGCCAGGTGATCACTGCATGATCAGTCACGAGATCAGTGCATGATCAGTCACGTGATAAGTGCATGATCAGGCACGTGATCAGTGCCTGATCAGGCATGTGATCAGTGCATGTTAAGCAACGTGATTAGTGCATGATCAGCCACGGGATCATTGTATGATGAGCCACGTGATCAGTGCATGATCAGCCACGTGATCAGTGCATGCACGGTCACGTGATCAGTGTATGATCAGCTTCGTCATCAATGCATTATCACCCACGTTATCAGTGCAGGATCAGGCACGTGAAGAGTGCATGATCAGTCACGTGATCAGTGAATGATAGCCAGGTTATCAGCGCATGATCAGCCACGTGATCAGTGCACGGTCAGCCACGTGAACAGTTTGTGCTCTGTCTCGTGATCACGGCCTACTGAGCTGCGTGATTCCTGCCTGCTCATCTGCTTGAAAATTGCCAGTTGAGCCGTCTGATTCCTGCCTATTCAGCTGCCTGATGATTACCAGCTGAGCAGCATGATTCATCACAGCTGAGGTCCATGATTATTGCCTGCTGATTGCGTGATTCGTGCCTACTCAGCTCTTTGGTTATTGCCTCCAGAGGCACATCATCAGTGCATGATAGCCACGTGATCAGTTCTTGATTAGTCACATGATCAGCACCATTCAGACACGAGATCACTGCATGCTAAGTCACGTGATCAGATCATGATCTGCCGTGTGTTTAGTGCATGATCAGCCACGTGATAAGTGCATGATCATCCACGTGACTATTACATGCACAATCAAGTGATCAGTGCATGATAGCCACGTGATCAGTGCATGATCCGTCACGTGATCAGTGCATGTGCAGTCACTTGATTAGTGTATGATAATCCACGTGATCAGTGCATGATAGCAACCTGATCAGTGCATGATAAGCAACGTGATTAGAGCATAATAAGCCACGTGATAAGTGTACGATCAGACACGTGATCAGTGTATTATCAGCTTCATGATCAGTGCATGATCAGCCACGTCATCAGTTCATGGTCAGGCACGTGATCAGTGCATGTTCTGTCATGTGATCCGTGTATGATCATCCACGTGATCAGTGCATGATCAGCCACGTGATCACTGTATTATCAGCCACGTGATCAGTGCATGATCCACAACCTGATTAGTGCATGCTCAGTCACATGAGCAGTGCATGATAGCCACGTGATCATTGCCTACAATTACGTGATCAGTGCATATGCAGTCACGTGATCAGTGCATATAGACACGTGAACAGTGCATGATAGCCACGTGATCAGGTCATGATCAGTCCCGTGATCAGTGCATGATCTGTCACATGTCCAGTGTATGATATCCACGTGATCACTTCTTACTCAGTCATGTGATCATTGCATGATAGCCAAGTTATCATTGCCTTATCAGCCACGTGATCAGTGTTAGATTGGCCTGTGATCAGTGCATGAATATTTAGGTGATCAATGTATGATTAGCCCCATGATCAGTGCATGATAGCCACTTGATGAGTGCATGATCAGTCACGTGATCATGGCTTGGGGAGTCATGTGATCAGTGCATGATAGCCTCGTGATTAGTGCATAATCAGTCACGTGATCAGTGCATGATCAGCCACGTGATCAGTGCATGATAGCCACGTGATCAGTGCATGATCAGTCAGATGATCATGGCATGCTCAGACATGTGATCAGTGCATTATAGCTACTCGATCAGGGAATAATCAGTCATGGGATCAGTGCCTGATCAGCCACGTGATCAGTGCATGATAGCCACGTAATCAGTGCATGAACAGGTAAGTGATCAGTTCATGTGCAATCACGTGATTAGTGCTTGATAGACACGCCATCAGTGCATGATAGCCAGGTGATCAGTGCATGATCAGTCACGTGATCAGTGCATGCGAAGTCACGTAATCAGTGTATGATCAGCCAAATGATCAGTGCATGATCATGTTCGTGATCAGTGCATGATCAGGCCAGTGAAGAGTGCATGAACAGTCACATGATCAGTTTATGATAGCCAGGTTATCACTGCATGATCAGCCACGTGATCAGTGCATAATCAGACACGTGATGAGTGCATGCACAGTCACATGATCAGTGCATGATCAGGCAGGTGATCAGTGCGTGATCAGTCACGTGATCAGTGTATGATCATCCACGTGATCAGTGCATGATAGCCAGGTGACCAGTGCATGATCAGTCACGTGACCAGTGCATTATAGGCCACGGGATCAGTGCATGATAGCCATGTGATCAGTGCATGATAGCTACGAGATCAGTGCTAGATCAATCACGTAATCAGTGCATGATCAGCCACGGGATCACTGTATGATCAGCCACGTGATCAGTGCATGTGGGGTTACCTGATCAGTGTATGATCAGCCACGTGTTCAGTGCATGATAGCCAAGTGATCAATGCATGATAGCTACGTGATCAGTGCATGCTCAGTCACATGAGCAGTGCATGATAGCCACGTGATCATTGCCTACAATTACGTGATCAGTGCACGTGCAGTCACGTGATCACTGCATGATAGACACGTGAACAGTGCATGATAGCCACGTGATCAGTGCATGATCAGTAACGTGATCAGTGCATGATCAACCACGTGATCAGTGCATGATCAGCCCCTTGATCAGTGCATAATCAGCCAAATGATCAGTGCATGCTGTCACGTGATCAGTGTATGATCAGGTTCGTGATCAGTGCATGATCAGCCACGTAATCAGTGCATGATAGCCACCTGACCAGTGCATGATCAGCAACGTGATTAGTTCCTGATCAGCCAGATGATCAGTGCGTGATCAGTCACGTGATCACTGTATGATCAGCCATGTCATCAGAGCATGGGCAGTCACAGGATCAGTGTATGATCGGCCACGTGATCATTGCATGATAGCCAAGTTATGAATGCATGATAGCTACGTGATCAGTGCATGATCAGTCACATGATTAGTGCATGATTAGCCACGTGATCACTGCATGATAGCCATGTGATCATTGCCTACAGTTACATGATCAGTGCATTGGCAGTCAGGTCATCAGTGCATGATACCCACGTGATTAGCGCATGATCAATAACATGACCAGCAATATTCAGACACCTGATCACTGTATGCTCAGTCACGTGATAATTTCCTGATCAGCCACGTGATCAGTGTATGATCATCCTCGAAATCAATGCATGCGCAGTCACATGATCAGTGCATGATAGCCACGTGATCCGTGCATCACCAGTCACGTATTCAGTGCATGATCAGTCACGTGATCAGTGCATGATAGCCAGGTGATCACTGCATGATCAGTCACGAGATCAGTGCATGATCAGTCACGTGATAAGTGCATGATCAGGCACGTGATCAGTGCATGATCAGGCACGTGATCAGTGCATGATGAGTCACGTGATCAGTGTATGATCAGCCACGTGATCAGTGCATGATAGCCACCTGACGAGTGCATGATCATTCACGAGATCAGTGTATGATCAGACACGTGATCAGTTCATGATCAGCCATGTGATCAGTGCATGATAGCCACCTGATCAGTGCATGTTAAGCAACGTGATTAGTGCATGATCAGCCACGTGATCAGTGTATGATGAGCCACATGATCAGTGTATGATCATCCGCTAGATGAGTCCATGTGCGATCACAGGATCAGTGCATGATCAGCCATGTGATCAGTGCATGATAGCCACCTGATCAGTGCATGTTAAGCAACGTGACCAGTGCATGATCAGCAACATGATCAGTGCATGATCAGCCACGTGATCAGTGCATGATCACCACGTGATCAGTGTATGATCATCCGCTAGATGAGTGCATGTGCGGTCACAGGATCAGTGCATGATCAGCCATGTGATCAGTGCATTATCAGCCACGTTATCAGTACATGATCCGCAAAGTGATTAGTGCATTATCAGTCACGTGATTACAGTATGATCCGCAACATATTTAGGGCATGATCGGGCACATGAACAGTGTATGATCAGCCACGTGATAGGTGCATGATCAGCACGTGATCAGTGCATGATCACCCACGTTATCAGTGTATGCACAGTCACGTGATCAGTGTATGATCAGCTTCGTGATAAGTGCATGGTCAGCCACGTGATCAGTGCATGATCAGGCCTGTGATCATTGCATGATCAGTAACGTGATCAGTGTATGATCAGCCACGTGATCAGTGCATGATCAGCCAAATGATCAGTGCATGCAGTCACGTGATGAGTGTATGATCAGGTTCGTGATCAGTGCATGATCAGCCACGTGATCAGTGCATGATCAGCCCCTTGATCAGTGAATAATCAGCCAAAGGATCAGTGCATGCAGTCACGTGATCAGTGTATGATCAGGTTCGTGATCAGTGCATGATCAGCCAGGTAATCAGTGCATGATAGCCACCTGACCAGTGCAGGATCAGCAACGTGATTAGTGCCTGATCAGCCACATGATCAGTGCGTGATCAGCCACATGATCACTGCATGATAGCCATGTGATCATTGCCTACAGTTACATGATCAGTGCATGGGCAGTCAGATCATCAGTGCATGATACCCACGTGATTAGCGCATGATCAATAACATGATCAGCAATATTAAGACACGTGATCACTCTATGCTCAGTCACGTGGTAATTTCCTGATCAGCCACGTGATCAGTGTATGATAATACTCGAGATCAGTGCATGCGCAGTCACATGATCAGTGCATGATAGCCACGTGATCAGTGCATCATCAGTCACGTATTCAGTGCATGATCAGTCACGTGATGAGTGCATGATAGCCAGGTGATCACTGCATGATCAGTCACGAGATCAGTGCATGATCAGTCACGTGATAAGTGCATGATCAGGCACGTGATCAGTGCCTGATCAGGCATGTGATCAGTGCATGTTAAGCAACGTGATTAGTGCATGATCAGCCACGGGATCATTGTATGATGAGCCACGTGATCAGTGCATGATCAGCCACGTGATCAGTGCATGCACGGTCACGTGATCAGTGTATGATCAGCTTCGTCATCAATGCATTATCACCCACGTTATCAGTGCAGGATCAGGCACGTGAAGAGTGCATGATCAGTCACGTGATCAGTGAATGATAGCCAGGTTATCAGCGCATGATCAGCCACGTGATCAGTGCACGGTCAGCCACGTGAACAGTTTGTGCTCTGTCTCGTGATCACGGCCTACTGAGCTGCGTGATTCCTGCCTGCTCATCTGCTTGAAAATTGCCAGTTGAGCCGTCTGATTCCTGCCTATTCAGCTGCCTGATGATTACCAGCTGAGCAGCATGATTCATCACAGCTGAGGTCCATGATTATTGCCTGCTGATTGCGTGATTCGTGCCTACTCAGCTCTTTGGTTATTGCCTCCAGAGGCACATCATCAGTGCATGATAGCCACGTGATCAGTTCTTGATTAGTCACATGATCAGCACCATTCAGACACGATATCACTGCATGCTAAGTCACGTGATCAGATCATGATCTGCCGTGTGTTTAGTGCATGATCAGCCACGTGATAAGTGCATGATCATCCACGTGACTATTACATGCACAATCAAGTGATCAGTGCATGATAGCCACGTGATCAGTGCATGATCCGTCACGTGATCAGTGCATGTGCAGTCACTTGATTTAGTGTATGATAATCCACGTGATCAGTGCATGATAGCAACCTGATCAGTGCATGATAAGCAACGTGATTAGAGCATAATAAGCCACGTGATAAGTGTACGATCAGACACATGATCAGTGTATTATCAGCTTCATGATCAGTGCATGATCAGCCACGTCATCAGTTCATGGTCAGGCACGTGATCAGTGCATGTTCTGTCATGTGATCCGTGTATGATCATCCACGTGATCAGTGCATGATCAGCCACGTGATCACTGTATTATCAGCCACGTGATCAGTGCATGATCCACAACCTGATTAGTGCATGCTCAGTCACATGAGCAGTGCATGATAGCCACGTGATCATTGCCTACAATTACGTGATCAGTGCATATGCAGTCACGTGATCAGTGCATATAGACACGTGAACAGTGCATGATAGCCACGTGATCAGGTCATGATCAGTCCCGTGATCAGTGCATGATCTGTCACATGTCCAGTGTATGATATCCACGTGATCACTTCTTACTCAGTCATGTGATCATTGCATGATAGCCAAGTTATCATTGCCTTATCAGCCACGTGATCAGTGTTAGATTGGCCTGTGATCAGTGCATGAATATTTAGGTGATCAATGTATGATTAGCCCCATGATCAGTGCATGATAGCCACTTGATGAGTGCATGATCAGTCACGTGATCATGGCTTGGGGAGTCATGTGATCAGTGCATGATAGCCTCGTGATTAGTGCATAATCAGTCACGTGATCAGTGCATGATCAGCCACGTGATCAGTGCATGATAGCCACGTGATCAGTGCATGATCAGTCAGATGATCATGGCATGCTCAGACATGTGATCAGTGCATTATAGCTACTCGATCAGGGAATAATCAGTCATGGGATCAGTGCCTGATCAGCCACGTGATCAGTGCATGATAGCCACGTAATCAGTGCATGAACAGGTAAGTGATCAGTTCATGTGCAATCACGTGATTAGTGCTTGATAGACACGCCATCAGTGCATGATAGCCAGGTGATCAGTGCATGATCAGTCACGTGATCAGTGCAATGCGAAGTCACGTAATCAGTGTATGATCAGCCAAATGATCAGTGCATGATCATGTTCGTGATCAGTGCATGATCAGGCCAGTGAAGAGTGCATGAACAGTCACATGATCAGTTTATGATAGCCAGGTTATCACTGCATGATCAGCCACGTGATCAGTGCATAATCAGACACGTGATGAGTGCATGCACAGTCACATGATCAGTGCATGATCAGGCAGGTGATCAGTGCGTGATCAGTCACGTGATCAGTGTATGATCATCCCACGTGATCAGTGCATGATAGCCAGGTGACCAGTGCATGATCAGTCACGTGACCAGTGCATTATAGGCCACGGGATCAGTGCATGATAGCCATGTGATCAGTGCATGATAGCTACGAGATCAGTGCTAGAATCAATCACGTAATCAGTGCATGATCAGCCACGGGATCACTGTATGATCAGACCACGTGATCAGTGCATGTGCGGTTACCTGATCAGTGTATGATCAGCCACGTGTTCAGTGCATGATAGCCAAGTGATCAATGCATGATAGCCTACGTGATCAGTGCATGCTCAGTCACATGAGCAGTGCATGATAGCCACGTGATCATTGCCTACAATTACGTGATCAGTGCACGTGCAGTCCACGTGATCACTGCATGATAGACACGTGAACAGTGCATGATAGCCACGTGATCAGTGCATGATCAGTAACGTGATCAGTGCATGATCAGCCACGTGATCAGTGCATGATCAGCCCCTTGATCAGTGCATAATCAGCCAAATGATCAGTGCATGCTGTCACGTGATCAGTGTATGATCAGGTTCGTGATCAGTGCATGATCAGCCACCGTAATCAGTGCATGATAGCCACCTGACCAGTGCATGATCAGCAACGTGGTTTAGTTCCTGATCAGCCAGATGATCAGTGCGTGATCAGCCACGTGATCACTGTATGATCAGCTCACGTCATCAGAGCATGGGCAGTCAAGGGATCAGTGTATGATCGGCCACGTGATCATTGCATGATAGCCAAGTTATGAATGCATGATAGCTACGTGATCAGTGCAATGATCAGTCACATGATTAGCTGCATGATTAGCCACGTGATCACTGCATGATAACCATGTGATCATTGCCTACAGTACATGATCATGCATTGGCAGTCAGGTCATCAGTGCATGATACCCACGTGATTAGCGCATGATCAATAACATGACCAGCAATATTCAGACACCTGATCACTGTATGCTCAGTCACGTGATAATTTCCTGATCAGCCACGTGATCAGTGTATGATCATCCTCGAAATCAATGCATGCGCAGTCACATGATCAGTGCATGATAGCCACGTGATCCGTGGCATCACCAGTCACGTATTCAGTGCATGATCAGTCACGTGATCAGTGCATGATAGCCAGGTGATCACTGCATGATCAGTCACGAGATCAGTGCATGATCAGGCACGTGATAAGTGCATGATCAGGCACGTGATCAGTGCATGATCAGGCACGTGATCAGTGCATGATGAGTCACGTGATCAGTGTATGATCAGCCACGTGATCAGTGCATGAATAGCCACCTGACGAGTGCATGAATCATGTCACGAGATCAGTGTATGATCAGACCACGTGATCAGTTCATGATCAGCCATGTGATCAGTGCATGATAGCACGCTGATCAGTGCATGTTAAGCAAACGTGATTAGTGCATGATCAGCCACGTGATCAGTGTATGATGAGCCACGTGATCAGTGTATGATCATCCGCTAGATGAGTCCATGTGCGATCACAGGATCAGTGCATGATCAGCATGTATCAGTGCATGATAGCCACCTGATCAGTGCATGTTAAGCAACGTGATCAGTGCATGATCAGCAACATGATCAGTGCATGAAGCCACGTGATCAGTGCATGATCAACCACGTGATCAGTGTATGATCATCCGCTAGATGAGTGCATGTGCGGTCCAGGATCAGTGCATGATCAGCCATGTGATCAGTGCATTATCAGCCACGTTATCAGTACATGATCTCGCAAAGTGATTAGTGCATTATCAGTCACGTGATTACAGTATGATCCGCAACATATTTAGGGCATGATCGGGCACATGAACAGTGTATGATCAGCCACGTGATAGGTGCATGATCAGCACGTGATCAGTGCATGATCACCCACGTTATCAGTGTATGCACAGTCACGTGATCAGTGTATGATCAGCTTCGTGATAAGTGCATGGTCAGCCACGTGATCAGTGCATGATCAGGCCTGTGATCATTGCATGATCAGTAACGTGATCAGTGTATGATCAGCCACTGATCAGTGCATGATCAGCCAAATGATCAGTGCATGCAGTCACGTGATGAGTGTATGATCAGGTTCGTGATCAGTGCATGATCAGCCACGTGATCAGTGCATGATCAGCCCCTTGATCAGTGAATATCAGCCAAAGGATCAGTGCATGCAGTCACGTGATCAGTGTATGATCAGGTTCGTGATCAGTGCATGATCAGCCAGGTAATCAGTGCATGATAGCCACCTGACCAGTGCAGGATCAGCAACGTGATTAGTGCCTGATTCAGCCACATGATCAGTGCGTGATCAGCCACATGATCACTGCATGATACCATGTGATCATTGCCTACAGTTACATGATCAGTGCATGGGCAGTCAGATCATCAGTGCATGATACCCACGTGATTAGCGCATGATCAATAACATGATCAGCAATATTAAGACACGTGATCACTCTATGCTCAGTCACGTGGTAATTTCCTGATCAGCCACGTGATCAGTGTATGATAATACTCGAGATCAGTGCATGCGCAGTCACATGATCAGTGCATGATAGCCACGTGATCAGTGCATCATCAGTCACGTATTCAGTGCATGATCAGTCACGTGATGAGTGCATGAAGCCAGGTGATCACTGCATGATCAGTCACGAGATCAGTGCATGATCAGTCACGTGATAAGTGCATGATCAGGCACGTGATCAGTGCCTGATCAGGCCAATGTGATCAGTGCATATGTAAGCAAACGTGATTAGTGCATGAATCAGCCACGGGATCATTGTATGTGAGCCCGGTGATCAGATGCATGATCAGCCACGTGATCAGTGCATGCACGGTCACGTGAATCAGTGATGATCAGGCTTCGTCTCATGCATTATCATCCCACGTTATCAGTTGAGGATAGGCACGTGAAGAGTGCATGATCAGTCACGTGATCAGTGAATGATAGCCAGGTTATCAGCGCATGATCAGCTCACGTGAATCAGTGCACGGTCAGCCACGGTGAACAGTTTGTGCTCTGTCTGCGTGATCACGGCCTACTTGAGTGGCGTGATTCCTGCCCTGCTGCATCTGCTTGAAATTGGCAGTTGAGCCGTCTGATTCCTGCCTATTCAGCTGCCTGATGATTACCGCTGAGCAGCAGATGATGTCATCACAGCTGAGGTCCATGGATTATTGCCTGCTGATTGCGTGATTCGTGCCTACCAGCCTCTTGGTTATTGCCTCCAGAGGCAACATCATCAGTGCAATGATACCCGTGATCAGTTCTTGATTAGTCACATGATCAGGCACATTCAGACATCGAGATCACTGCATGCTAAGTCACGTGAATCAGATCATGAATCTGCCGGTTGTTTAGTGCATGATCAGCCACGTGATAAGGCATGATCATCCACGTGACTGATTACATTGCACAATCAAGTGACAAGTGCAATGATAGCCACGTGATCAGTGCATGAATCCGTACGTGATCAGTGCATGTGCAGTCACTTGATTAGTGTATGAATAATCCACGTGATCAGTGCATGAATAGCAACTGATCAGTGCATGATAAGCAACGTGATTAGAGCATAATAGAGCCACGTGATAAGTGTACGATCAGAACGTGATCAGTGTAATTATCAGCTCATGATCAGTGCATGATCAGGGCCCACGTCATCAGTTTCATGGTCAGGCACGTGATCAGTGCAGTTCTGTTCATGTGTCGGTATGATCATCCACGGTCAGTGCATGATCAGCACGTGATCACTGTATAATCAGGCAACGTGATCAGTGCTATCCACACCCTGATTAGTGCATGCTCAGTCACATGAGCAGTGCATGATAGCCACGTGATCATTGCCTACAATTACGTGATCCAGTGCATATGCAGTCACGTGATCATTGCATATAGACACGTGGAACAGTGCATGATAGCCACGTGATCAGGTCATGATCAGTCCCGTGATCAGTGCATGATCTTCACATGTCCAGTGGTATGATTCCACGTGATCAACTTCTTACTCAGTCATTGTGATCATTGCCCATGATAGCCCAAGTTATCATTGCCTTATCAGCCACGTGATCAGTGTTAGATTGGCCTGTGATCAGTGCATGAATATTTAGGTGGATCAATGTATATTAGCCCCATGATCAGTGCCATGATAGCCACTTGAATGAGTGCATGATCAGTCACGTGATCATGGCTTGGGAGTCATGTGATCAGTGCATCGAATACGCCTCGTGAATTAGTGCATAATCAGTCACCGTGATCGTGCATGAATCAGCCACGTGATCAGTGCATGATAGCCACGTGATCAGTGCATGATCAGTCAGATGATCATGGGCATGCTCAGACATGTGATCAGTGGCATTAATAGCTACTCGATCAGGGAATAATCAGTCATGGGATCAGTGCCTGATCAGCCACGTGAATCAGTGCATGATAGCCCACGTAATCAGTGCATGAACAGTAATGATCAGTTCATGGCAATCACGTGATTAGTGCTTGATAGAACGCCATCAGTCATGATGCCAGGTGATCAGTGGCATGATCAGTCCACGTGATCAGTGCATGCGAAGTCACGTAAATCAGTGTATGATCAGCCAACTGATCAGTGCATGATCATGTTCGTGATCAGTGCATGAATCGAGGCAGTGAAGAGTGCATGAAGTCACATGATCAGTTTATGATAGGCCAGGTTATCAACTGCATGATCAGCCACGTGATCAGTGCATAATCAGACCACGTGTGAGTGCAAGCACAGTCCATGATCAGTGCATGATCAGGCAGGTGATCAGTGCGTGATTCAAGTCACGTGATCAGTGTATGATCATCCACGGTGATCAGTGCATGATAGCCAGGTTACCAGTGCATGAATCAGTCACGTGACGCAGTGCATTATAGGCCACGGATCAGGCATGATAGCCCATGTGATCAGTGCATGATAGCTACGAGATCAGTGGCTAGATCAATCACGTAAATCAGTTGCATGATCAGCCACGGGATCACTGTATGGATCACCACAGTGATCAGTGCATGTGGGGTTACCTGATCAGTGTATGATCAGCCAACGTGGTTCAGTGCATGAATAGCCAAGTGATCAAATGCATGATAGCTACGTGATCAGTGCCATGCCTCAAGTCACATAGCAGTGTAGATGGCCAGCGTGATCATTGGCCTAAATTACGTGATCAGTGCACGTGCAGTCACGTGATCACTGCATGATAGACACGTGACAGTGACATGATAGCCCGTGAATCAGTGCATGATCAGTAACGTGATCAGTGCATGATCAACCACTGTGATCCGTGCATGATCAGCCCCTTGACAGTGCATAATCTAGCCCCCAAGAATTTTTGAAAAAAAAAAATCAGTTTGGCCAATATGCTTGTCACGTGATAGTGTATGATTCAGGTTCGTGATCAGTGCATGATCAGCCAACGTAATCAGTGGCATGATAGCCACCTGACCAGTGCATGATCAGCAACGTTGATTAGTTCCTGATCGCCAAGAATGAATCAGTTGCGTGATCAGTCAGTGATGCACTGTATGATCAGCATGTCATCAGAGCATGGGCAGTCACAGGATCAGTGTATGATCGGCCAGTGATCATTGCGATGATAGCCAAGTTATGAAATGCATGATAGCTTACGTGATCAGTGCATGATCAGTCACATGATTAGTGCATGATTAGCCACGTGATCACTGCATGATAGCGCATGTGATCATTGCATACAGTTACATGATCAGTGCATTGGCAGTCAGGTCATCAGTGCATGATACACACAGTGATAGCGGCATGATCCATAACATGACCAGCAATATTCAGACACTGATTCACTGTATGCTGCAGTCACGTGATAATTTCCTGATCAGCCACGTGAATCAGTGTAATGATCATCATCGAAATCAATGCATTGCGCAAGTCACATGATCAGTGCATGATAGCCACGTGATCCGTGCATCACCAGTCACGTATTCAGTGCATGATCAGTCACGTGAATCAGTGCATGATAGCCAGGTGAATCCACTCTTGCATGATCAGTCCGAGATAGTGCATGATCAGTCACAGTGATAAGTGATGATCAGGCACGTTGATCAGTGAATGATCAGGCACGTATCAGTGCATGATGAGTCCACGTGATCAGTGTATGATCAGCCACGTGATCAGTGCATGATAGCCAACTGACGAGTGCATGATCATTCACGGATCAGTGTATGATCAGACACGTGATCAGTTCATGATTCAGCATGTGATCAGTGCATGATAGCCCCTGATAGTGGCATGTTAAGCAACGTGAATTTAGTGCATGATCAGCCACGTGATCAGTGTATGATGAGCACAGATCAGGGTATGATCATCCGTAGATGAGTCCATGTGCGATCAACAAGATCAGTGCATGATCAGCCATGTGATCAGTGCATGATAGCCACTGATCAGTGCCATGTTAAGCCAACGTGATCAGTGCATGATCAGCACATGATCAGTGCATGATCAGCCACGTGATCAGTGCATGATCACCACGTGATCAGTGTATGAATCATACCGCAGATGAGTGCATGTGCGGTCCACAGGTCAGTGCATGATCCAGCCCATGTGATCATGCATTATCAGTCCACGTTATCAGTACATGATCCGCAAAGTGATTAGTTGCATTATCAGTCACTTGTTGATTAACAGTATGTCCGCAACATATTTAGGGCATGATCGGGCACTGAACAGTGTATGATCAGCCACGTGATAGGTGCATGATTCAGCACGTGATCAGTGGCATGATCCCACGTTATCAAGTGTAATCAAACAAGTCACGTGAATCAGTGTATGATCAGCTTCGTGATAGTGCAATGGGTCAGCCACGTGATCAGTGCAGATCAGGCCTGTGATTCATTGCATGATCAGTAACGTGATCAGTGTATGATCAGCCACGTGATTCAAGTGCATGATCAGCCAAATGATAAGTGCATGCAGTCACGTGATGAGTGTATGATCAGGTTCGTGATCAAGTGCATGAATCAGACGTGAATCAGTGCATGATCAGCCCCTTGATCAGTGAATAATCAGCCAAAGGATCAGTGCATGCAGTCACGTGATCAGTGTAATGATCATGGTTCGTGATCAGTGCATGATCAGCAAGGTAATCAGATGCATGATAGCCCACCCACCTGACCAGTGGCAGGATCAGCAACGTGATTAGTGCATGATCAGGCCACATGATCAGTGCGTGATCAGCCACAATGACACTGCATGATAGCCATGTGATCATTGCCTACAGTTACATGATCAGTGCATGGCATCAGATCATCAGTGCATTGATAACCCACGTGATAGCGCTGAATCAATAACATGATCACAATATTAAGACACGTGATCACTCTAATGCTCAGTCACTGTAAATTTCCTGATCAGCCCGTGATCAAGTGTATGATAATACTCGAGATCAGTGCATGCGCAGTCACTATGATGCAGTGGCATAGAATAGTCAGTGATAATGGCATCATCGTCACGTAATTCAGTGCAATGATCAGTCAGTGATGAGTTGCATGATAGCCAGGTGATCACTGCATGATCAGTCCACGAGAATCAAGTGCATGATCAAGTCACGTGATAAGTGCAGTGATCAGGCCACGTGATCAGTGCCTGATAGGCCATGTGATCAGTGCATGTTAAAGCAACGTGATTAGTGCATGATCACACACGGGATCATGTATGATGACCACGTGAATCAGTGCATGATCAGCCACGTGATCATGCATGCACGGTCCACGTGATCCAGTGTATGATCAGCTCGTCATGCAATGCATTATCAACCCACGTTATCAAGTGCAGTCAGGCAACGTGAAAGAGTGCATGAATCAGTCACGTGATCAGTGAATGATCATCCAGTTATCAGCGCATGATCAGCCACGTGATCATGCACCGGTCAGCCACGTGAAACAAGTTTGTGCTCTGTCTCGTGATTCAACGGGCCTACTGGAAGGGCTGCGTGATTCTGCCTGCTCCATCTGTGAAATTGCAGTTGAGCGCGTCTGATTCCTGCCCCTCTATTCAGCTGCCTGATGATTACCAGCTGAGCAGCATGATTCTCACGAGCTGAGGTCCAATGATTAATTGCCTGCTGATTTGCGTGATTCGTGCCTACTCAGCTCTTTGGTATTGCCATCCAGAGCACATCATTCATGCATGATAGCCACGTGATCAGTTCTTGATTTAGC
This sequence comes from Bos taurus, assembly GCF_002263795.3. Classification (NCBI taxonomy): domain Eukaryota; kingdom Metazoa; phylum Chordata; class Mammalia; order Artiodactyla; family Bovidae; genus Bos; species Bos taurus. The sequence goes on along the minus strand of NW_020191761.1, from coordinate 4,382 downwards.
ACATGATCCATCACCATTCAGACACGATATCTACTTGCATGCTAAGTCACGTAGATCAGATCATGATCTGCGTGTGTTTAGTGCATGATCAGCCACGTGCTAAGTGCATGATCATCCACGTGACTATTACATGCACAATCTAAGTGATCAGTGCATGATATCCACGTGATCAGTGCATGATCCGTCCACGTGGATCAGTGCATGTGCAGTCACTTGATTAGTGTATGATAATCCACGTGGATCAAAGTGCATTGATAGCAACCTGATCAGTCATGATAAGCAACGTGATTAGAGCATAAATAAGCCACGTGAAAAGTGTACGATCAGCACATGATCAGTGTAATTTATCAGTCAATATCAGTGCATGATCAGCCACGTCATCAGTCATGGTCAGGCACGTGATCAGTGCATGTTCTGTCATGTGATTCCCGTGTATGACATTCCACGTGATCAGTGCATGATCAGCCACGGTGATCACTGTAATTATCAGCCACGTGATCAGTGCAATGATCCACAACCTGATTAGTGCATGCTCAGTCACATGAGCCAGTGCATGACATAAGCGCACGTGATCATTGCCTACAATTAACGTGAATCAGTGCATATGGCAAGTCACGTGATCCAGTGCATATAGACACGTGAACAGTGCAATGATAGCCACGTGATCAGGTCATGATCAGTCCGTTGAATCAGTGCATGATCTGTCACCATGTTCCAGTGTATGATTATCCACGTGATCACCTTCTTATCATCATGTGATCATTTGCATGATAGCCAAGTTATCATTGCCTTATATCAGCCACGTGATCCAGTGTTAGATGCCTGTGTCGTGCATGAATATTTAGGTGATCAATGTATGATTAGCCCCATGATGCAGTTGCATGATAGCCACTCTGATAGTGTCATGATCAGTCCACGTGATCATGGGCTTTGGGGAGTCCATGTGATCAGTGCATGATAGCCTCGTGATTAGTGCATAATCAGTCCACGTATCAGTGCAATGTCAGCCACGTGATCAGTGCAATGATAGAACACGGATTCAGTGGCAATGATGCAGTCAGATGATCATGGCATGCTCAGACATTGATCAGTGGCATTATAGCTACTCGATCAGGGAAATAATCAGTATGGGCATCAGTGCCTGATCAGCACGTGATCAGTGCTGATAGCCACGTAATCAGTGCATGAACATGTAAGTTGACCAGTTCTGTGCAATCACGTGATTAGTGCCTTGATAGACACGGCCATCAGTGCATGATAGCCAGGTGATCAAGTGCATGCATCAGTCACGTGAATCAGTGCATGCGAAGTCAGCGTATCAGTGTATGATCAGCCAAAATGATCAGTGCATGATCATGTTCGTTGAATCAGTGCATGATCAGGCCAGTGAAGAGTGCATGAACAGTCCACATGATCAGTTTATGATAGCCAGGTTATGCACTGCAGTGATCAGCCACGTGATCAGTGCATAATCAGACACGTGATGAGTGCATGCACAGTCACATGATCAGTGCAATGATCAGGCAGGTGATCAGTGCGTGATCAGTCACGTGATCAGTGGTATGATCATCCACGTGATCATGCCATGATAGCCAGGTGACCAGTGCATGATCAGTCACGTGAAACCAGTGCATTATAGGCCAACGGGATCAGTGCATGATAGCCATGTGATGCAGTGCATGATAGCCTAGAGATCAGTGCTAGATCAATCACGTAATCAGTGCATGATCAGCCACGGGAGTCACTGTATGATCAGCCACGTGAATCAGTGCAATGTGCGGTTTACTGATCAGTGTATGTCAGCCACGTTTCATGCAATGATAGCCCCAGTGATCAATGCATGATAGCTACGTGATCAGTGCATGCTCAGTCACATGAGCAGTGCATGATAGCCACGTGATCATTGGCCTACAATACGTGATCAGTGCACGTGCAGTCAACGTGATCACTGCATGATAGCCGTGGAACAGTGGCATGATAGCCACGTGATCAGCTGCATGATCAAGTAACGTGCAGTTGCATGATCAGCCAACGTGATCAGTGGCATGATTCAGCCCTTGATCAGTGCATAATCAGCCAAATGATCAGTGCATCGTCACGTGATCAGTGTATGATCAGGTTTCGTGATCAGTGCCATGATCAGCCAACGTAATCAGTGCATGATAGCCACCTGACCAGTGAGATCAGCAACGTGGTTAGTTCTGATGCAGCCAGAATTGATCAGTGCGTGATCAGCCACAGTGATCACTGGTATGATCACCAGCGTCATCAGAGCATGGGCAGTCAAGGGGATCAGTGTATGATCGGCCACGTGATCATTGCATGATAGCCAAGTTATGAATGCATGATAGCTAATCGTGATCTGCAGATCAGTCACATGAATTAGTGCAAATATTAGCCACGTGATACTGCATGATACATGTGATCTTTGCTACAGTTACAGGATGCAGTGCATTGGCAGTCAGGTCAATCAGTGCATGATACCCACGTGATTAGCCGGCATGATCAATAACATGACCAGCAATATTCAAACCTGATCACTGTTGCCTCAGTCACGTGATACATTTCCTGATCAGCCACGTGAATCAGTGTATGCATCATCCTCGAAATGCAATGCATGCGCAGTCACATGATCAGTGCATGATGCACGTGATCCCGTGATCACGTCACGTATTCGTGCACTGATCAAGTCACGTGATCAGTGGCATGATAAGCCAGTGTGATCATGCATGAATCAGTCACGAGATCAATGCATGATCAGGCACGTGATAAGTGCATGATCAGGCACGTGATCATTGCCATGATCATCACGTGGATCAGTGCATCGATGAGTCACGTGATCAGTGTATGAATCAGCCAACGTGATCAGTGCATGATAGCCACCTGAGAGTGCATGGAATCATTCAACGAGATCAGTGTATGATCAGAAACCACGTATCAGTTCATGATGCAGCCATGTGTCAGTGCATGATAGCACCTGATAGATGCATGGTTAAGCAAACGTGAATTAGTGCATGATCAGCCACGTGATCAGTGGTAATGGATGAGCCACGTGATCAGTGTATGATCATCCGCTAGATGAGTCCCCATGTGCGATCACAGGATCAGTGCTGCATCAGGTCATGTATCAGTGCATGAATAAGCCACCTGATCAGTGCATGTTAAGCAACGTGACCCAGTGCATGATCAGCAACATGGATCAGTGCATGAAGCCACGTGATCAGTGCATGATCACACGTGATCAGTGTATGATCAATCCCTAGAATGAGTGCATGTGCGGTCCAGGTCGTGCATGATCAGCCATGTGATCATGCATTCATCAGCCACGGTTATCAGTCATGATCTCGCAAGAGTGATTAGTGCATTAATCGTCACGTGATTCGTTGAAATCCGCAACAATATTTAGGCATGATCGGGCCACATGAACAGTGTATGATCAGCCACGTGATAGGTCATTGATCAGCACGTGACGAGTGCATGATTCACACACGTTATCATGTATGTCAGGCAGTCACGTGATCAGTGTTTGATCAGCTTCGGTGATAAGTGCATGGTCAGCCACGGATCAGTGCTGATCAGCCTGTGTCATTGCATGATCAGTAACGTATCAGTGTATGGATCAGCCACTGATCAGTGCATGATCAGTGCCATATGGAATCAGTGCAATGCAGTACGTGAATGAGGTGTATGATCAGGTTCGTGATCAGTGCATGATCAGCCACGTGATCAGTGCATGATCAGGTCCCCTATCAGTGAATATCAGCCAAAGGATCAGTGCATGCAGTCCACGTGATCAGTGTATGATCAGGTTTTCGTGATCAGTGCATGATCAGCGTAATCAGTGCATGATAGCCACTGACCAGTGCATGGATCAGCAACGTGATTAGTGCCTGATCAGTCCACATGATCAGTGCGTGATCAGCACATGATCACTTGCATGATAGCATGTGATCATTGCCCTATCAGTTACATTGATCAGTTGCATGGGCAGTCAGATCATCAGTGCATGATACCGCCACGTGATTAGCCGCATGATCTAATAACATGATCACAATATTAGACACGTGTCCACTCTACTGCTCAGTCACGTGGTAATTTTCCTGATCAGCCACGTGATAGTGTATGATATATCTCGAGATCAGTGCATGCGCAGTCACATGATCAGTGCATGATAGCCACGTGATCAGTGCTCATCAGTCACGTATTCAGTTGCATGATCAGTCACGTGATGAGTGATGAAGCCAGGTGATTCACTGCATGATCAGTCACGAGATTCAGTGCATGATCAAGTCACGTGATAAGTGCATGATCAGGCACGTGGAATCAGTGCCTGATCAGGCATGTGATCAGTGCCAGTTAAGACGTGATTAGTGCTGATCAGT
>NW_020191759.1:0-35625 GCF_002263795.3 Bos taurus | reverse complement strand
CCCCAGAGAGAAGCATCTCACGATTTTCCTACTTGAGCGCTGAGCTCTCCTCATACTATTATTCTTGACATCTCTGATTAGCATATAAATAGTCGCCTAGGCCATCTCTCCTTCGAATACCCCTGGATCAGTTGGGGGCTGGTCCCCGGCAGGTGGCACCGAACAGGGACCCTCAGGAGGCAATACTCAAAGAGCTGAGCAGGACACGAACCACGCAATCAGCAGGCAATAAACATGGAGCTCAGCAGTGACGAATCATGGCTGCTCAACTGGCAATAATCAAGCACGTGACCAGGCAGGAATCACCGCAGCTCAGCTGGCAATTGTCAAGCAGATGAGCCGACAGGAAATCACGCAGCTCAGCTGGCAATTGTCATGCAGAATGAGCCGGCAGGAATCAACGCAGCCTCAGCAGGCCCTGATCACGTGACTGAGCAGGCACTGATCACGTGGCTGATCAAGTCCAGATCACGTGACTGAGCATGCACTGATCACGTGGCTTGACTGATCCGTGACTGCGCATGCACTGATGACGTGGCTGTTCGGGCACTGATCACGTGTTTATCAGGCAGTGATCAGTGACTGACAGGCGCTGATCAGGGGACTGTGCACGCACTGATCAGGTGGCTGATCAGGAACTGAACACCTGACCGCGCATGCAGTGATCACGTGGCTGGTCGTTCACTGATCACGTGTTTATCATACGGTCATCCCGTGACTGAGAGGCGCTGATCACGTGACTGTGCCGTCAGTGATCACGTGGCTGAGCAGGCACTGATATCGTGACTGAGCATGCACTGATCATGTGCCGGGAGCCGGGGAGGCATTCCACTCTGGACAAAGGTCATGAGGAAGGAGGCTCGGCATACGCAAATGCGGGATCGAGCCTCAGGAGTCCACCCGGATATTCTCGAGCATCTCCCCCCCAAAAAAACCGGAGTCTGCCTACTGTATTGCTTTGTGCTCTCACCTCTGATTTCACTGGGGGCTGTCCCCCACCACCATCTCGCTCTCTCTGTCAAAGAGTTCACTTACAGCTCCAATTCATAAAGTTCCTTGTCATTCTTCCCTTTAACTTCCAGCTGAGTCTCCATCTGGAGCGCGGAACCCACCACGCTTACTAATTATGCCTGGGCTGCTAAGACCCACTCGAGAAGGTGTCTAGGGTGAGGCACCTTTCGCTATTCGAGAGGGCGCCTGCGGCCTACGTAAGTGGTGCAAACTTCTTGTCTTGAAGTTTGATTGGTCTTCCGCGTAAACCAAGCTACTCAGTCTCTTTTCTCCACCGAATTTTCCTACTGAGCTCTCCTCATACTATTATTCTTGACATCTCTGATTAGCATATAAATAGTCGCCTAGGCCATCTCTCCTTCGAATACCCTGGATCAGTTGGGGCTGGTCCCCGGCAGGTGGCGACCGAACAGGGACCTCAGGAGGCAATACTCAAAGAGCTGAGCAGACACGAACCACGCAATCAGCAGGCAATAAGCATGGAGCTCAGCAGTGACGAATCATGCTGCTCAACTGGCAATAATCAAGCACGTGACCAGGCAGGAATCACGCAGCTCAGCTGGCAATTGTCAAGCAGATGAGCCGACAGGAATCACGCAGCTCAGCATGGCAATTGTCATGCAGATGAGGCTCTGCAGGCACTGGATCACGTGGCTGATCAAGTCCAGATCACGTGACTGAGCATGCACTGATCACGTGGCTATCATGCACTGATGACGTGACTGCGCATGCACTGATGACGTGGCTGATCAGGCACTGATCACATGGCTCATCATGCACTGATCACGTGTTTATCAGGCAATGATCAGTGACTGACAGGCGCTGATCATGGGACTGTGCACGCACTGATCACGTGGCTATCATGCACTGATCACGTGACTGCGCATGCACTGATGACGTGGCTGTTCGGGCACTGATCACGTGTTTATCAGGCAGTGATCAGTGACTGACAGGCGCTGATCAGGGGACTGTGCACGCACTGATCAGGTGGCTGATCAGGAACTGACCACCTGACCGCGCATGCAGTGATCACGTGGCTGGTCGTTCACTGATCACGTGTTTATCATACGGTGATCACGTGACTGAGAGGCGCTGATCACGTGACTGTGCCGTCAGTGATCACGTGGCTGAGCAGGCACTGATATCGTGACTGAGCATGCACTGATCATGTGCCGGGAGCCGGGGAGGCATTCCACTCTGGACAAAGGTCATGAGGAAGGAGGCTCGGCATACGCAAATGCGGGATCGAGCCTCAGGAGTCCACCCGGATATTCTCGAGCATCTCCCCCCCAAAAAAACCAGAGTCTGCCTACTGTATTGCTTTGTGCTCTCACCTCTGATTTCACTGGGGGCTGTCCCCCACCACCATCTCGCTCTCTCTGTCAAAGAGTTCACTTACAGCTCCAATTCATAAAGTTCCTTGTCATTCTTCCCTTTAACTTCCAGCTGAGTCTCCATCTGGAGCGCGGAACCCACCACGCTTACTAATTATGCCTGGGCTGCTAAGACCCACTCGAGAAGGTGTCTAGGGTGAGGCACCTTTCGCTATTCGAGAGGGCGCCTGCGGCCTACGTAAGTGGTGCAAACTTCTTGTCTTGAAGTTGATTGGTCTTCTGCGTAAACCAAGCTACTCAGTCTCTTTTCTCCACCGAATTTCCTACTGAGCTCTCCTCATACTATTATTCTTGACATCTCTGATTAGCATATAAATAGTCGCCTAGGCCATCTCTCCTTCGAATACCCTGGATCAGTTGGGGCTGGTCCCCGGCAGGTGGCGACTGAACAGGGACCTCAGGAGGCAATACTCAAAGAGCTGAGCAGACACGAACCACGCAATCAGCAGGCAATAAGCATGGAGCTCAGCAGTGACGAATCATGCTGCTCAACTGGCAATAATCAAGCACGTGACCAGGCAGGAATCACGCAGCTCAGCTGGCAATTGTCAAGCAGATGAGCCGACAGGAATCACGCAGCTCAGACTGGCAATTGTCATGCAGATGAGCCGGCAGGAATCACGCAGCTCAGCAGGCCCTGATCACGTGACTCTGCAGGCACTGATCACGTGGCTGATCAAGTCCAGATCACGTGACTGAGCATGCACTGATCACGTGGCTATCATGCACTGATGACGTGACTGCGCATGCACTGATGACGTGGCTGATCAGGCACTGATCACATGGCTCATCATGCACTGATCACGTGTTTATCAGGCAATGATCAGTGACTGACAGGCGCTGATCATGGGACTGTGCACGCACTGATCACGTGGCTATCATGCACTGATCACGTGACTGCGCATGCACTGATGACGTGGCTGTTCGGGCACTGATCACGTGTTTATCAGGCAGTGATCAGTGACTGACAGGCGCTGATCAGGGGACTGTGCACGCACTGATCAGGTGGCTGATCAGGAACTGACCACCTGACCGCGCATGCAGTGATCACGTGGCTGGTCGTTCACTGATCACGTGTTTATCATCCGGTGATCACGTGACTGAGAGGCGCTGATCACGTGACTGTGCCGTCAGTGATCACGTGGCTGAGCAGGCACTGATATCGTGACTGAGCATGCACTGATCATGTGCCGGGAGCCGGGGAGGCATTCCACTCTGGACAAAGGTCATGAGGAAGGAGGCTCGGCATACGCAAATGCGGGATCGAGCCTCAGGAGTCCACCCGGATATTCTCGAGCATCTCCCCCCAAAAAAACCAGAGTCTGCCTACTGTATTGCTTTGTGCTCTCACCTCTGATTTCACTGGGGGCTGTCCCCCACCACCATCTCGCTCTCTCTGTCAAAGAGTTCACTTACAGCTCCAATTCATAAAGTTCCTTGTCATTCTTCCCTTTAACTTCCAGCTGAGTCTCCATCTGGAGCGCGGAACCCACCACGCTTACTAATTATGCCTGGGCTGCTAAGACCCACTCGAGAAGGTGTCTAGGGTGAGGCACCTTTCGCTGTGCGAGACGGCGCCTGCGGCCTACGTAAGTGGTGCAAACTTCCTGTCTTGAAGTTTGATTGGTCTTCTGCGTAAACCAAGCTACTCAGTCTCTTTTCTCCACCGAATTTTCCTACTGAGCTCTCCTCATACTATTATTCTTGACATCTCTGATTAGCATATAAATAGTCGCCTAGGCCATCTCTCCTTCGAATACCCTGGATCAGTTGGGGCTGGTCCCCGGCAGGTGGCGACCGAACAGGGACCTCAGGAGGCGATACTCAAAGAGCTGAGCAGACACGAACCACGCAATCAGCAGGCAATAAGCATGGAGCTCAGCAGTGACGAATCATGCTGCTCAACTGGCAATAATCAAGCACGTGACCAGGCAGGAATCACGCAGCTCAGCTGGCAATTGTCAAGCAGATGAGCCGACAGGAATCACGCAGCTCAGACGGCAATTGTCATGCAGATGAGCCGGCAGGAATCACGCAGCTCAGCAGGCCCTGATCACGTGACTCTGCAGGCACTGATCACGTGGCTGATCAAGTCCAGATCACGTGACTGAGCATGCACTGATCACGTGGCTATCATGCACTGATGACGTGACTGCGCATGCACTGATGACGTGGCTGATCAGGCACTGATCACATGGCTCATCATGCACTGATCACGTGTTTATCAGGCAATGATCAGTGACTGACAGGCGCTGATCATGGGACTGTGCACGCACTGATCACGTGGCTATCATGCACTGATCACGTGACTGCGCATGCACTGATGACGTGGCTGTTCGGGCACTGATCACGTGTTTATCAGGCAGTGATCAGTGACTGACAGGCGCTGATCAGGGGACTGTGCACGCACTGATCAGGTGGCTGATCAGGAACTGACCACCTGACTGCGCATGCAGTGATCACGTGGCTGGTCGTTCACTGATCACGTGTTTATCATACGGTGATCACGTGACTGAGAGGCGCTGATCACGTGACTGTGCCGTCAGTGATCACGTGGCTGAGCAGGCACTGATATCGTGACTGAGCATGCACTGATCATGTGCCGGGAGCCGGGGAGGCATTCCACTCTGGACAAAGGTCATGAGGAAGGAGGCTCGGCATACGCAAATGCGGGATCGAGCCTCAGGAGTCCACCCGGATATTCTCGAGCATCTCCCCCCAAAAAAACCAGAGTCTGCCTACTGTATTGCTTTGTGCTCTCACCTCTGATTTCACTGGGGGCTGTCCCCCACCACCATCTCGCTCTCTCTGTCAAAGAGTTCACTTACAGCTCCAATTCATAAAGTTCCTTGTCATTCTTCCCTTTAACTTCCAGCTGAGTCTCCATCTGGAGCGCGGAACCCACCACGCTTACTAATTATGCCTGGGCTGCTAAGACCCACTCGAGAAGGTGTCTAGGGTGAGGCACCTTTCGCTATTCGAGAGGGCGCCTGCGGCCTACGTAAGTGGTGCAAACTTCTTGTCTTGAAGTTTGATTGGTCTTCCGCGTAAACCAAGCTACTCAGTCTCTTTTCTCCACCGAATTTTCCTACTGAGCTCTCCTCATACTATTATTCTTGACATCTCTGATTAGCATATAAATAGTCGCCTAGGCCATCTCTCCTTCGAATACCCTGGATCAGTTGGGGCTGGTCCCCGGCAGGTGGCGACCGAACAGGGACCTCAGGAGGCAATACTCAAAGAGCTGAGCAGACACGAACCACGCAATCAGCAGGCAATAAGCATGGAGCTCAGCAGTGACGAATCATGCTGCTCAACTGGCAATAATCAAGCACGTGACCAGGCAGGAATCACGCAGCTCAGCTGGCAATTGTCAAGCAGATGAGCCGACAGGAATCACGCAGCTCAGCTGGCAATTGTCATGCAGATGAGCCGGCAGGAATCACGCAGCTCAGCAGGCCCTGATCACGTGACTCTGCAGGCACTGATCACGTGGCTGATCAAGTCCAGATCACGTGACTGAGCATGCACTGATCACGTGGCTATCATGCACTGATGACGTGACTGCGCATGCACTGATGACGTGGCTGATCAGGCACTGATCACATGGCTCATCATGCACTGATCACGTGTTTATCAGGCAATGATCAGTGACTGACAGGCGCTGATCATGGGACTGTGCACGCACTGATCACGTGGCTATCATGCACTGATCACGTGACTGCGCATGCACTGATGACGTGGCTGTTCGGGCACTGATCACGTGTTTATCAGGCAGTGATCAGTGACTGACAGGCGCTGATCAGGGGACTGTGCACGCACTGATCAGGTGGCTGATCAGGAACTGACCACCTGACCGCGCATGCAGTGATCACGTGGCTGGTCGTTCACTGATCACGTGTTTATCATACGGTGATCACGTGACTGAGAGGCGCTGATCACGTGACTGTGCCGTCAGTGATCACGTGGCTGAGCAGGCACTGATATCGTGACTGAGCATGCACTGATCATGTGCCGGGAGCCGGGGAGGCATTCCACTCTGGACAAAGGTCATGAGGAAGGAGGCTCGGCATACGCAAATGCGGGATCGAGCCTCAGGAGTCCACCCGGATATTCTCGAGCATCTCCCCCCCAAAAAAACCAGAGTCTGCCTACTGTATTGCTTTGTGCTCTCACCTCTGATTTCACTGGGGGCTGTCCCCCACCACCATCTCGCTCTCTCTGTCAAAGAGTTCACTTACAGCTCCAATTCATAAAGTTCCTTGTCATTCTTCCCTTTAACTTCCAGCTGAGTCTCCATCTGGAGCGCGGAACCCACCACGCTTACTAATTATGCCTGGGCTGCTAAGACCCACTCGAGAAGGTGTCTAGGGTGAGGCACCTTTCGCTATTCGAGAGGGCGCCTGCGGCCTACGTAAGTGGTGCAAACTTCTTGTCTTGAAGTTTGATTGGTCTTCCGCGTAAACCAAGCTACTCAGTCTCTTTTCTCCACCGAATTTTCCTACTGAGCTCTCCTCATACTATTATTCTTGACATCTCTGATTAGCATATAAATAGTCGCCTAGGCCATCTCTCCTTCGAATACCCTGGATCAGTTGGGGCTGGTCCCCGGCAGGTGGCGACCGAACAGGGACCTCAGGAGGCGATACTCAAAGAGCTGAGCAGACACGAACCACGCAATCAGCAGGCAATAAGCATGGAGCTCAGCAGTGACGAATCATGCTGCTCAACTGGCAATAATCAAGCACGTGACCAGGCAGGAATCACGCAGCTCAGCTGGCAATTGTCAAGCAGATGAGCCGACAGGAATCACGCAGCTCAGCTGGCAATTGTCATGCAGATGAGCCGGCAGGAATCACGCAGCTCAGCAGGCCCTGATCACGTGACTCTGCAGGCACTGATCACGTGGCTGATCAAGTCCAGATCACGTGACTGAGCATGCACTGATCACGTGGCTATCATGCACTGATGACGTGACTGCGCATGCACTGATGACGTGGCTGATCAGGCACTGATCACATGGCTCATCATGCACTGATCACGTGTTTATCAGGCAATGATCAGTGACTGACAGGCGCTGATCATGGGACTGTGCACGCACTGATCACGTGGCTATCATGCACTGATCACGTGACTGCGCATGCACTGATGACGTGGCTGTTCGGGCACTGATCACGTGTTTATCAGGCAGTGATCAGTGACTGACAGGCGCTGATCAGGGGACTGTGCACGCACTGATCAGGTGGCTGATCAGGAACTGACCACCTGACCGCGCATGCAGTGATCACGTGGCTGGTCGTTCACTGATCACGTGTTTATCATACGGTGATCACGTGACTGAGAGGCGCTGATCACGTGACTGTGCCGTCAGTGATCACGTGGCTGAGCAGGCACTGATATCGTGACTGAGCATGCACTGATCATGTGCCGGGAGCCGGGGAGGCATTCCACTCTGGACAAAGGTCATGAGGAAGGAGGCTCGGCATACGCAAATGCGGGATCGAGCCTCAGGAGTCCACCCGGATATTCTCGAGCATCTCCCCCCCAAAAAAACCAGAGTCTGCCTACTGTATTGCTTTGTGCTCTCACCTCTGATTTCACTGGGGGCTGTCCCCCACCACCATCTCGCTCTCTCTGTCAAAGAGTTCACTTACAGCTCCAATTCATAAAGTTCCTTGTCATTCTTCCCTTTAACTTCCAGCTGAGTCTCCATCTGGAGCGCGGAACCCACCACGCTTACTAATTATGCCTGGGCTGCTAAGACCCACTCGAGAAGGTGTCTAGGGTGAGGCACCTTTCGCTATTCGAGAGGGCGCCTGCGGCCTACGTAAGTGGTGCAAACTTCTTGTCTTGAAGTTTGATTGGTCTTCCGCGTAAACCAAGCTACTCAGTCTCTTTTCTCCACCGAATTTTCCTACTGAGCTCTCCTCATACTATTATTCTTGACATCTCTGATTAGCATATAAATAGTCGCCTAGGCCATCTCTCCTTCGAATACCCTGGATCAGTTGGGGCTGGTCCCCGGCAGGTGGCGACCGAACAGGGACCTCAGGAGGCGATACTCAAAGAGCTGAGCAGACACGAACCACGCAATCAGCAGGCAATAAGCATGGAGCTCAGCAGTGACGAATCATGCTGCTCAACTGGCAATAATCAAGCACGTGACCAGGCAGGAATCACGCAGCTCAGCTGGCAATTGTCAAGCAGATGAGCCGACAGGAATCACGCAGCTCAGCTGGCAATTGTCATGCAGATGAGCCGGCAGGAATCACGCAGCTCAGCAGGCCCTGATCACGTGACTCTGCAGGCACTGATCACGTGGCTGATCAAGTCCAGATCACGTGACTGAGCATGCACTGATCACGTGGCTATCATGCACTGATGACGTGACTGCGCATGCACTGATGACGTGGCTGATCAGGCACTGATCACATGGCTCATCATGCACTGATCACGTGTTTATCAGGCAATGATCAGTGACTGACAGGCGCTGATCATGGGACTGTGCACGCACTGATCACGTGGCTATCATGCACTGATCACGTGACTGCGCATGCACTGATGACGTGGCTGTTCGGGCACTGATCACGTGTTTATCAGGCAGTGATCAGTGACTGACAGGCGCTGATCAGGGGACTGTGCACGCACTGATCAGGTGGCTGATCAGGAACTGACCACCTGACCGCGCATGCAGTGATCACGTGGCTGGTCGTTCACTGATCACGTGTTTATCATACGGTGATCACGTGACTGAGAGGCGCTGATCACGTGACTGTGCCGTCAGTGATCACGTGGCTGAGCAGGCACTGATATCGTGACTGAGCATGCACTGATCATGTGCCGGGAGCCGGGGAGGCATTCCACTCTGGACAAAGGTCATGAGGAAGGAGGCTCGGCATACGCAAATGCGGGATCGAGCCTCAGGAGTCCACCCGGATATTCTCGAGCATCTCCCCCCCAAAAAAACCAGAGTCTGCCTACTGTATTGCTTTGTGCTCTCACCTCTGATTTCACTGGGGGCTGTCCCCCACCACCATCTCGCTCTCTCTGTCAAAGAGTTCACTTACAGCTCCAATTCATAAAGTTCCTTGTCATTCTTCCCTTTAACTTCCAGCTGAGTCTCCATCTGGAGCGCGGAACCCACCACGCTTACTAATTATGCCTGGGCTGCTAAGACCCACTCGAGAAGGTGTCTAGGGTGAGGCACCTTTCGCTATTCGAGAGGGCGCCTGCGGCCTACGTAAGTGGTGCAAACTTCTTGTCTTGAAGTTTGATTGGTCTTCCGCGTAAACCAAGCTACTCAGTCTCTTTTCTCCACCGAATTTTCCTACTGAGCTCTCCTCATACTATTATTCTTGACATCTCTGATTAGCATATAAATAGTCGCCTAGGCCATCTCTCCTTCGAATACCCTGGATCAGTTGGGGCTGGTCCCCGGCAGGTGGCGACCGAACAGGGACCTCAGGAGGCGATACTCAAAGAGCTGAGCAGACACGAACCACGCAATCAGCAGGCAATAAGCATGGAGCTCAGCAGTGACGAATCATGCTGCTCAACTGGCAATAATCAAGCACGTGACCAGGCAGGAATCACGCAGCTCAGCTGGCAATTGTCAAGCAGATGAGCCGACAGGAATCACGCAGCTCAGCTGGCAATTGTCATGCAGATGAGCCGGCAGGAATCACGCAGCTCAGCAGGCCCTGATCACGTGACTCTGCAGGCACTGATCACGTGGCTGATCAAGTCCAGATCACGTGACTGAGCATGCACTGATCACGTGGCTATCATGCACTGATGACGTGACTGCGCATGCACTGATGACGTGGCTGATCAGGCACTGATCACATGGCTCATCATGCACTGATCACGTGTTTATCAGGCAATGATCAGTGACTGACAGGCGCTGATCATGGGACTGTGCACGCACTGATCACGTGGCTATCATGCACTGATCACGTGACTGCGCATGCACTGATGACGTGGCTGTTCGGGCACTGATCACGTGTTTATCAGGCAGTGATCAGTGACTGACAGGCGCTGATCAGGGGACTGTGCACGCACTGATCAGGTGGCTGATCAGGAACTGACCACCTGACCGCGCATGCAGTGATCACGTGGCTGGTCGTTCACTGATCACGTGTTTATCATACGGTGATCACGTGACTGAGAGGCGCTGATCACGTGACTGTGCCGTCAGTGATCACGTGGCTGAGCAGGCACTGATATCGTGACTGAGCATGCACTGATCATGTGCCGGGAGCCGGGGAGGCATTCCACTCTGGACAAAGGTCATGAGGAAGGAGGCTCGGCATACGCAAATGCGGGATCGAGCCTCAGGAGTCCACCCGGATATTCTCGAGCATCTCCCCCCAAAAAAACCAGAGTCTGCCTACTGTATTGCTTTGTGCTCTCACCTCTGATTTCACTGGGGGCTGTCCCCCACCACCATCTCGCTCTCTCTGTCAAAGAGTTCACTTACAGCTCCAATTCATAAAGTTCCTTGTCATTCTTCCCTTTAACTTCCAGCTGAGTCTCCATCTGGAGCGCGGAACCCACCACGCTTACTAATTATGCCTGGGCTGCTAAGACCCACTCGAGAAGGTGTCTAGGGTGAGGCACCTTTCGCTATTCGAGAGGGCGCCTGCGGCCTACGTAAGTGGTGCAAACTTCTTGTCTTGAAGTTTGATTGGTCTTCCGCGTAAACCAAGCTACTCAGTCTCTTTTCTCCACCGAATTTTCCTACTGAGCTCTCCTCATACTATTATTCTTGACATCTCTGATTAGCATATAAATAGTCGCCTAGGCCATCTCTCCTTCGAATACCCTGGATCAGTTGGGGCTGGTCCCCGGCAGGTGGCGACCGAACAGGGACCTCAGGAGGCGATACTCAAAGAGCTGAGCAGACACGAACCACGCAATCAGCAGGCAATAAGCATGGAGCTCAGCAGTGACGAATCATGCTGCTCAACTGGCAATAATCAAGCACGTGACCAGGCAGGAATCACGCAGCTCAGCTGGCAATTGTCAAGCAGATGAGCCGACAGGAATCACGCAGCTCAGCTGGCAATTGTCATGCAGATGAGCCGGCAGGAATCACGCAGCTCAGCAGGCCCTGATCACGTGACTCTGCAGGCACTGATCACGTGGCTGATCAAGTCCAGATCACGTGACTGAGCATGCACTGATCACGTGGCTATCATGCACTGATGACGTGACTGCGCATGCACTGATGACGTGGCTGATCAGGCACTGATCACATGGCTCATCATGCACTGATCACGTGTTTATCAGGCAATGATCAGTGACTGACAGGCGCTGATCATGGGACTGTGCACGCACTGATCACGTGGCTATCATGCACTGATCACGTGACTGCGCATGCACTGATGACGTGGCTGTTCGGGCACTGATCACGTGTTTATCAGGCAGTGATCAGTGACTGACAGGCGCTGATCAGGGGACTGTGCACGCACTGATCAGGTGGCTGATCAGGAACTGACCACCTGACCGCGCATGCAGTGATCACGTGGCTGGTCGTTCACTGATCACGTGTTTATCATACGGTGATCACGTGACTGAGAGGCGCTGATCACGTGACTGTGCCGTCAGTGATCACGTGGCTGAGCAGGCACTGATATCGTGACTGAGCATGCACTGATCATGTGCCGGGAGCCGGGGAGGCATTCCACTCTGGACAAAGGTCATGAGGAAGGAGGCTCGGCATACGCAAATGCGGGATCGAGCCTCAGGAGTCCACCCGGATATTCTCGAGCATCTCCCCCCCAAAAAAACCAGAGTCTGCCTACTGTATTGCTTTGTGCTCTCACCTCTGATTTCACTGGGGGCTGTCCCCCACCACCATCTCGCTCTCTCTGTCAAAGAGTTCACTTACAGCTCCAATTCATAAAGTTCCTTGTCATTCTTCCCTTTAACTTCCAGCTGAGTCTCCATCTGGAGCGCGGAACCCACCACGCTTACTAATTATGCCTGGGCTGCTAAGACCCACTCGAGAAGGTGTCTAGGGTGAGGCACCTTTCGCTATTCGAGAGGGCGCCTGCGGCCTACGTAAGTGGTGCAAACTTCTTGTCTTGAAGTTTGATTGGTCTTCTGCGTAAACCAAGCTACTCAGTCTCTTTTCTCCACCGAATTTTCCTACTGAGCTCTCCTCATACTATTATTCTTGACATCTCTGATTAGCATATAAATAGTCGCCTAGGCCATCTCTCCTTCGAATACCCTGGATCAGTTGGGGCTGGTCCCCGGCAGGTGGCGACCGAACAGGGACCTCAGGAGGCGATACTCAAAGAGCTGAGCAGACACGAACCACGCAATCAGCAGGCAATAAGCATGGAGCTCAGCAGTGACGAATCATGCTGCTCAACTGGCAATAATCAAGCACGTGACCAGGCAGGAATCACGCAGCTCAGCTGGCAATTGTCAAGCAGATGAGCCGACAGGAATCACGCAGCTCAGCTGGCAATTGTCATGCAGATGAGCCGGCAGGAATCACGCAGCTCAGCAGGCCCTGATCACGTGACTCTGCAGGCACTGATCACGTGGCTGATCAAGTCCAGATCACGTGACTGAGCATGCACTGATCACGTGGCTATCATGCACTGATGACGTGACTGCGCATGCACTGATGACGTGGCTGATCAGGCACTGATCACATGGCTCATCATGCACTGATCACGTGTTTATCAGGCAATGATCAGTGACTGACAGGCGCTGATCATGGGACTGTGCACGCACTGATCACGTGGCTATCATGCACTGATCACGTGACTGCGCATGCACTGATGACGTGGCTGTTCGGGCACTGATCACGTGTTTATCAGGCAGTGATCAGTGACTGACAGGCGCTGATCAGGGGACTGTGCACGCACTGATCAGGTGGCTGATCAGGAACTGACCACCTGACCGCGCATGCAGTGATCACGTGGCTGGTCGTTCACTGATCACGTGTTTATCATACGGTGATCACGTGACTGAGAGGCGCTGATCACGTGACTGTGCCGTCAGTGATCACGTGGCTGAGCAGGCACTGATATCGTGACTGAGCATGCACTGATCATGTGCCGGGAGCCGGGGAGGCATTCCACTCTGGACAAAGGTCATGAGGAAGGAGGCTCGGCATACGCAAATGCGGGATCGAGCCTCAGGAGTCCACCCGGATATTCTCGAGCATCTCCCCCCCAAAAAAACCAGAGTCTGCCTACTGTATTGCTTTGTGCTCTCACCTCTGATTTCACTGGGGGCTGTCCCCCACCACCATCTCGCTCTCTCTGTCAAAGAGTTCACTTACAGCTCCAATTCATAAAGTTCCTTGTCATTCTTCCCTTTAACTTCCAGCTGAGTCTCCATCTGGAGCGCGGAACCCACCACGCTTACTAATTATGCCTGGGCTGCTAAGACCCACTCGAGAAGGTGTCTAGGGTGAGGCACCTTTCGCTATTCGAGAGGGCGCCTGCGGCCTACGTAAGTGGTGCAAACTTCTTGTCTTGAAGTTTGATTGGTCTTCTGCGTAAACCAAGCTACTCAGTCTCTTTTCTCCACCGAATTTTCCTACTGAGCTCTCCTCATACTATTATTCTTGACATCTCTGATTAGCATATAAATAGTCGCCTAGGCCATCTCTCCTTCGAATACCCTGGATCAGTTGGGGCTGGTCCCCGGCAGGTGGCGACCGAACAGGGACCTCAGGAGGCGATACTCAAAGAGCTGAGCAGACACGAACCACGCAATCAGCAGGCAATAAGCATGGAGCTCAGCAGTGACGAATCATGCTGCTCAACTGGCAATAATCAAGCACGTGACCAGGCAGGAATCACGCAGCTCAGCTGGCAATTGTCAAGCAGATGAGCCGACAGGAATCACGCAGCTCAGATGGCAATTGTCATGCAGATGAGCCGGCAGGAATCACGCAGCTCAGCAGGCCCTGATCACGTGACTCTGCAGGCACTGATCACGTGGCTGATCAAGTCCAGATCACGTGACTGAGCATGCACTGATCACGTGGCTATCATGCACTGATGACGTGACTGCGCATGCACTGATGACGTGGCTGATCAGGCACTGATCACATGGCTCATCATGCACTGATCACGTGTTTATCAGGCAATGATCAGTGACTGACAGGCGCTGATCATGGGACTGTGCACGCACTGATCACGTGGCTATCATGCACTGATCACGTGACTGCGCATGCACTGATGACGTGGCTGTTCGGGCACTGATCACGTGTTTATCAGGCAGTGATCAGTGACTGACAGGCGCTGATCAGGGGACTGTGCACGCACTGATCAGGTGGCTGATCAGGAACTGACCACCTGACCGCGCATGCAGTGATCACGTGGCTGGTCGTTCACTGATCACGTGTTTATCATACGGTGATCACGTGACTGAGAGGCGCTGATCACGTGACTGTGCCGTCAGTGATCACGTGGCTGAGCAGGCACTGATATCGTGACTGAGCATGCACTGATCATGTGCCGGGAGCCGGGGAGGCATTCCACTCTGGACAAAGGTCATGAGGAAGGAGGCTCGGCATACGCAAATGCGGGATCGAGCCTCAGGAGTCCACCCGGATATTCTCGAGCATCTCCCCCCCAAAAAAACCAGAGTCTGCCTACTGTATTGCTTTGTGCTCTCACCTCTGATTTCACTGGGGGCTGTCCCCCACCACCATCTCGCTCTCTCTGTCAAAGAGTTCACTTACAGCTCCAATTCATAAAGTTCCTTGTCATTCTTCCCTTTAACTTCCAGCTGAGTCTCCATCTGGAGCGCGGAACCCACCACGCTTACTAATTATGCCTGGGCTGCTAAGACCCACTCGAGAAGGTGTCTAGGGTGAGGCACCTTTCGCTATTCGAGAGGGCGCCTGCGGCCTACGTAAGTGGTGCAAACTTCTTGTCTTGAAGTTTGATTGGTCTTCCGCGTAAACCAAGCTACTCAGTCTCTTTTCTCCACCGAATTTTCCTACTGAGCTCTCCTCATACTATTATTCTTGACATCTCTGATTAGCATATAAATAGTCGCCTAGGCCATCTCTCCTTCGAATACCCTGGATCAGTTGGGGCTGGTCCCCGGCAGGTGGCGACCGAACAGGGACCTCAGGAGGCAATACTCAAAGAGCTGAGCAGACACGAACCACGCAATCAGCAGGCAATAAGCATGGAGCTCAGCAGTGACGAATCATGCTGCTCAACTGGCAATAATCAAGCACGTGACCAGGCAGGAATCACGCAGCTCAGCTGGCAATTGTCAAGCAGATGAGCCGACAGGAATCACGCAGCTCAGCTGGCAATTGTCATGCAGATGAGCCGGCAGGAATCACGCAGCTCAGCAGGCCCTGATCACGTGACTCTGCAGGCACTGATCACGTGGCTGATCAAGTCCAGATCACGTGACTGAGCATGCACTGATCACGTGGCTATCATGCACTGATGACGTGACTGCGCATGCACTGATGACGTGGCTGATCAGGCACTGATCACATGGCTCATCATGCACTGATCACGTGTTTATCAGGCAATGATCAGTGACTGACAGGCGCTGATCATGGGACTGTGCACGCACTGATCACGTGGCTATCATGCACTGATCACGTGACTGCGCATGCACTGATGACGTGGCTGTTCGGGCACTGATCACGTGTTTATCAGGCAGTGATCAGTGACTGACAGGCGCTGATCAGGGGACTGTGCACGCACTGATCAGGTGGCTGATCAGGAACTGACCACCTGACCGGGCATGCAGTGATCACGTGGCTGGTCGTTCACTGATCACGTGTTTATCATCCGGTGATCACGTGACTGAGAGGCGCTGATCACGTGACTGTGCCGTCAGTGATCACGTGGCTGAGCAGGCACTGATATCGTGACTGAGCATGCACTGATCATGTGCCGGGAGCCGGGGAGGCATTCCACTCTGGACAAAGGTCATGAGGAAGGAGGCTCGGCATACGCAAATGCGGGATCGAGCCTCAGGAGTCCACCCGGATATTCTCGAGCATCTCCCCCCCAAAAAAACCAGAGTCTGCCTACTGTATTGCTTTGTGCTCTCACCTCTGATTTCACTGGGGGCTGTCCCCCACCACCATCTCGCTCTCTCTGTCAAAGAGTTCACTTACAGCTCCAATTCATAAAGTTCCTTGTCATTCTTCCCTTTAACTTCCAGCTGAGTCTCCATCTGGAGCGCGGAACCCACCACGCTTACTAATTATGCCTGGGCTGCTAAGACCCACTCGAGAAGGTGTCCAGGGTGAGGCACCTTTCGCTGTGCGAGACGGCGCCTGCGGCCTACGTAAGTGGTGCAAACTTCCTGTCTTGAAGTTTGATTGGTCTTCTGCGTAAACCAAGCTACTCAGTCTCTTTTCTCCACCGAATTTTCCTACTGAGCTCTCCTCATACTATTATTCTTGACATCTCTGATTAGCATATAAATAGTCGCCTAGGCCATCTCTCCTTCGAATACCCTGGATCAGTTGGGGCTGGTCCCCGGCAGGTGGCGACCGAACAGGGACCTCAGGAGGCGATACTCAAAGAGCTGAGCAGACACGAACCACGCAATCAGCAGGCAATAAGCATGGAGCTCAGCAGTGACGAATCATGCTGCTCAACTGGCAATAATCAAGCACGTGACCAGGCAGGAATCACGCAGCTCAGCTGGCAATTGTCAAGCAGATGAGCCGACAGGAATCACGCAGCTCAGCTGGCAATTGTCATGCAGATGAGCCGGCAGGAATCACGCAGCTCAGCAGGCCCTGATCACGTGACTCTGCAGGCACTGATCACGTGGCTGATCAAGTCCAGATCACGTGACTGAGCATGCACTGATCACGTGGCTATCATGCACTGATGACGTGACTGCGCATGCACTGATGACGTGGCTGATCAGGCACTGATCACATGGCTCATCATGCACTGATCACGTGTTTATCAGGCAGTGATCAGTGACTGACAGGCGCTGATCAGGGGACTGTGCACGCACTGATCAGGTGGCTGATCAGGAACTGACCACCTGACTGCGCATGCAGTGATCACGTGGCTGGTCGTTCACTGATCACGTGTTTATCATACAGTGATCACGTGACTGAGAGGCGCTGATCACGTGACTGTGCCGTCAGTGATCTCGTGGCTGAGCAGGCACTGATATCGTGACTGAGCACGCACTGATCATGTGCCGGGAGCCGGGGAGGCATTCCACTCTGGACAAAGGTCATGAGGAAGGAGGCTCGGCATACGCAAATGCGGGATCGAGCCTCAGGAGTCCACCCGGATATTCTCGAGCATCTCCCCCCAAAAAAACCAGAGTCTGCCTACTGTATTGCTTTGTGCTCTCACCTCTGATTTCACTGGGGGCTGTCCCCCACCACCATCTCGCTCTCTCTGTCAAAGAGTTCACTTACAGCTCCAATTCATAAAGTTCCTTGTCATTCTTCCCTTTAACTTCCAGCTGAGTCTCCATCTGGAGCGCGGAACCCACCACGCTTACTAATTATGCCTGGGCTGCTAAGACCCACTCGAGAAGGTGTCTAGGGTGAGGCACCTTTCGCTATGCGAGAGGGCGCCTGCGGCCTACGTAAGTGGTGCAAACTTCTTGTCTTGAAGTTTGATTGGTCTTCTGCGTAAACCAAGCTACTCAGTCTCTTTTCTCCACCGAATTTTCCTACTGAGCTCTCCTCATACTATTATTCTTGACATCTCTGATTAGCATATAAATAGTCGCCTAGGCCATCTCTCCTTCGAATACCCTGGATCAGTTGGGGCTGGTCCCCGGCAGGTGGCGACCGAACAGGGACCTCAGGAGGCGATACTCAAAGAGCTGAGCAGACACGAACCACGCAATCAGCAGGCAATAAGCATGGAGCTCAGCAGTGACGAATCATGCTGCTCAACTGGCAATAATCAAGCACGTGACCAGGCAGGAATCACGCAGCTCAGCTGGCAATTGTCAAGCAGATGAGCCGACAGGAATCACGCAGCTCAGCTGGCAATTGTCATGCAGATGAGCCGGCAGGAATCACGCAGCTCAGCAGGCCCTGATCACGTGACTCTGCAGGCACTGATCACGTGGCTGATCAAGTCCAGATCACGTGACTGAGCATGCACTGATCACGTGGCTATCATGCACTGATGACGTGACTGCGCATGCACTGATGACGTGGCTGATCAGGCACTGATCACATGGCTCATCATGCACTGATCACGTGTTTATCAGGCAATGATCAGTGACTGACAGGCGCTGATCATGGGACTGTGCACGCACTGATCACGTGGCTATCATGCACTGATCACGTGACTGCGCATGCACTGATGACGTGGCTGTTCGGGCACTGATCACGTGTTTATCAGGCAGTGATCAGTGACTGACAGGCGCTGATCAGGGGACTGTGCACGCACTGATCAGGTGGCTGATCAGGAACTGACCACCTGACCGCGCATGCAGTGATCACGTGGCTGGTCGTTCACTGATCACGTGTTTATCATACGGTGATCACGTGACTGAGAGGCGCTGATCACGTGACTGTGCCGTCAGTGATCACGTGGCTGAGCAGGCACTGATATCGTGACTGAGCATGCACTGATCATGTGCCGGGAGCCGGGGAGGCATTCCACTCTGGACAAAGGTCATGAGGAAGGAGGCTCGGCATACGCAAATGCGGGATCGAGCCTCAGGAGTCCACCCGGATATTCTCGAGCATCTCCCCCCCAAAAAAACCAGAGTCTGCCTACTGTATTGCTTTGTGCTCTCACCTCTGATTTCACTGGGGGCTGTCCCCCACCACCATCTCGCTCTCTCTGTCAAAGAGTTCACTTACAGCTCCAATTCATAAAGTTCCTTGTCATTCTTCCCTTTAACTTCCAGCTGAGTCTCCATCTGGAGCGCGGAACCCACCACGCTTACTAATTATGCCTGGGCTGCTAAGACCCACTCGAGAAGGTGTCTAGGGTGAGGCACCTTTCGCTATTCGAGAGGGCGCCTGCGGCCTACGTAAGTGGTGCAAACTTCTTGTCTTGAAGTTTGATTGGTCTTCCGCGTAAACCAAGCTACTCAGTCTCTTTTCTCCACCGAATTTTCCTACTGAGCTCTCCTCATACTATTATTCTTGACATCTCTGATTAGCATATAAATAGTCGCCTAGGCCATCTCTCCTTCGAATACCCTGGATCAGTTGGGGCTGGTCCCCGGCAGGTGGCGACCGAACAGGGACCTCAGGAGGCGATACTCAAAGAGCTGAGCAGACACGAACCACGCAATCAGCAGGCAATAAGCATGGAGCTCAGCAGTGACGAATCATGCTGCTCAACTGGCAATAATCAAGCACGTGACCAGGCAGGAATCACGCAGCTCAGCTGGCAATTGTCAAGCAGATGAGCCGACAGGAATCACGCAGCTCAGATGGCAATTGTCATGCAGATGAGCCGGCAGGAATCACGCAGCTCAGCAGGCCCTGATCACGTGACTCTGCAGGCACTGATCACGTGGCTGATCAAGTCCAGATCACGTGACTGAGCATGCACTGATCACGTGGCTATCATGCACTGATGACGTGACTGCGCATGCACTGATGACGTGGCTGATCAGGCACTGATCACATGGCTCATCATGCACTGATCACGTGTTTATCAGGCAATGATCAGTGACTGACAGGCGCTGATCATGGGACTGTGCACGCACTGATCACGTGGCTATCATGCACTGATCACGTGACTGCGCATGCACTGATGACGTGGCTGTTCGGGCACTGATCACGTGTTTATCAGGCAGTGATCAGTGACTGACAGGCGCTGATCAGGGGACTGTGCACGCACTGATCAGGTGGCTGATCAGGAACTGACCACCTGACCGCGCATGCAGTGATCACGTGGCTGGTCGTTCACTGATCACGTGTTTATCATACGGTGATCACGTGACTGAGAGGCGCTGATCACGTGACTGTGCCGTCAGTGATCACGTGGCTGAGCAGGCACTGATATCGTGACTGAGCATGCACTGATCATGTGCCGGGAGCCGGGGAGGCATTCCACTCTGGACAAAGGTCATGAGGAAGGAGGCTCGGCATACGCAAATGCGGGATCGAGCCTCAGGAGTCCACCCGGATATTCTCGAGCATCTCCCCCCCAAAAAAACCAGAGTCTGCCTACTGTATTGCTTTGTGCTCTCACCTCTGATTTCACTGGGGGCTGTCCCCCACCACCATCTCGCTCTCTCTGTCAAAGAGTTCACTTACAGCTCCAATTCATAAAGTTCCTTGTCATTCTTCCCTTTAACTTCCAGCTGAGTCTCCATCTGGAGCGCGGAACCCACCACGCTTACTAATTATGCCTGGGCTGCTAAGACCCACTCGAGAAGGTGTCTAGGGTGAGGCACCTTTCGCTATTCGAGAGGGCGCCTGCGGCCTACGTAAGTGGTGCAAACTTCTTGTCTTGAAGTTTGATTGGTCTTCCGCGTAAACCAAGCTACTCAGTCTCTTTTCTCCACCGAATTTTCCTACTGAGCTCTCCTCATACTATTATTCTTGACATCTCTGATTAGCATATAAATAGTCGCCTAGGCCATCTCTCCTTCGAATACCCTGGATCAGTTGGGGCTGGTCCCCGGCAGGTGGCGACCGAACAGGGACCTCAGGAGGCGATACTCAAAGAGCTGAGCAGACACGAACCACGCAATCAGCAGGCAATAAGCATGGAGCTCAGCAGTGACGAATCATGCTGCTCAACTGGCAATAATCAAGCACGTGACCAGGCAGGAATCACGCAGCTCAGCTGGCAATTGTCAAGCAGATGAGCCGACAGGAATCACGCAGCTCAGATGGCAATTGTCATGCAGATGAGCCGGCAGGAATCACGCAGCTCAGCAGGCCCTGATCACGTGACTCTGCAGGCACTGATCACGTGGCTGATCAAGTCCAGATCACGTGACTGAGCATGCACTGATCACGTGGCTATCATGCACTGATGACGTGACTGCGCATGCACTGATGACGTGGCTGATCAGGCACTGATCACATGGCTCATCATGCACTGATCACGTGTTTATCAGGCAATGATCAGTGACTGACAGGCGCTGATCATGGGACTGTGCACGCACTGATCACGTGGCTATCATGCACTGATCACGTGACTGCGCATGCACTGATGACGTGGCTGTTCGGGCACTGATCACGTGTTTATCAGGCAGTGATCAGTGACTGACAGGCGCTGATCAGGGGACTGTGCACGCACTGATCAGGTGGCTGATCAGGAACTGACCACCTGACCGCGCATGCAGTGATCACGTGGCTGGTCGTTCACTGATCACGTGTTTATCATACGGTGATCACGTGACTGAGAGGCGCTGATCACGTGACTGTGCCGTCAGTGATCACGTGGCTGAGCAGGCACTGATATCGTGACTGAGCATGCACTGATCATGTGCCGGGAGCCGGGGAGGCATTCCACTCTGGACAAAGGTCATGAGGAAGGAGGCTCGGCATACGCAAATGCGGGATCGAGCCTCAGGAGTCCACCCGGATATTCTCGAGCATCTCCCCCCCAAAAAAACCAGAGTCTGCCTACTGTATTGCTTTGTGCTCTCACCTCTGATTTCACTGGGGGCTGTCCCCCACCACCATCTCGCTCTCTCTGTCAAAGAGTTCACTTACAGCTCCAATTCATAAAGTTCCTTGTCATTCTTCCCTTTAACTTCCAGCTGAGTCTCCATCTGGAGCGCGGAACCCACCACGCTTACTAATTATGCCTGGGCTGCTAAGACCCACTCGAGAAGGTGTCTAGGGTGAGGCACCTTTCGCTATTCGAGAGGGCGCCTGCGGCCTACGTAAGTGGTGCAAACTTCTTGTCTTGAAGTTTGATTGGTCTTCCGCGTAAACCAAGCTACTCAGTCTCTTTTCTCCACCGAATTTTCCTACTGAGCTCTCCTCATACTATTATTCTTGACATCTCTGATTAGCATATAAATAGTCGCCTAGGCCATCTCTCCTTCGAATACCCTGGATCAGTTGGGGCTGGTCCCCGGCAGGTGGCGACCGAACAGGGACCTCAGGAGGCGATACTCAAAGAGCTGAGCAGACACGAACCACGCAATCAGCAGGCAATAAGCATGGAGCTCAGCAGTGACGAATCATGCTGCTCAACTGGCAATAATCAAGCACGTGACCAGGCAGGAATCACGCAGCTCAGCTGGCAATTGTCAAGCAGATGAGCCGACAGGAATCACGCAGCTCAGATGGCAATTGTCATGCAGATGAGCCGGCAGGAATCACGCAGCTCAGCAGGCCCTGATCACGTGACTCTGCAGGCACTGATCACGTGGCTGATCAAGTCCAGATCACGTGACTGAGCATGCACTGATCACGTGGCTATCATGCACTGATGACGTGACTGCGCATGCACTGATGACGTGGCTGATCAGGCACTGATCACATGGCTCATCATGCACTGATCACGTGTTTATCAGGCAATGATCAGTGACTGACAGGCGCTGATCATGGGACTGTGCACGCACTGATCACGTGGCTATCATGCACTGATCACGTGACTGCGCATGCACTGATGACGTGGCTGTTCGGGCACTGATCACGTGTTTATCAGGCAGTGATCAGTGACTGACAGGCGCTGATCAGGGGACTGTGCACGCACTGATCAGGTGGCTGATCAGGAACTGACCACCTGACCGCGCATGCAGTGATCACGTGGCTGGTCGTTCACTGATCACGTGTTTATCATACGGTGATCACGTGACTGAGAGGCGCTGATCACGTGACTGTGCCGTCAGTGATCACGTGGCTGAGCAGGCACTGATATCGTGACTGAGCATGCACTGATCATGTGCCGGGAGCCGGGGAGGCATTCCACTCTGGACAAAGGTCATGAGGAAGGAGGCTCGGCATACGCAAATGCGGGATCGAGCCTCAGGAGTCCACCCGGATATTCTCGAGCATCTCCCCCCCAAAAAAACCAGAGTCTGCCTACTGTATTGCTTTGTGCTCTCACCTCTGATTTCACTGGGGGCTGTCCCCCACCACCATCTCGCTCTCTCTGTCAAAGAGTTCACTTACAGCTCCAATTCATAAAGTTCCTTGTCATTCTTCCCTTTAACTTCCAGCTGAGTCTCCATCTGGAGCGCGGAACCCACCACGCTTACTAATTATGCCTGGGCTGCTAAGACCCACTCGAGAAGGTGTCTAGGGTGAGGCACCTTTCGCTATTCGAGAGGGCGCCTGCGGCCTACGTAAGTGGTGCAAACTTCTTGTCTTGAAGTTTGATTGGTCTTCCGCGTAAACCAAGCTACTCAGTCTCTTTTCTCCACCGAATTTTCCTACTGAGCTCTCCTCATACTATTATTCTTGACATCTCTGATTAGCATATAAATAGTCGCCTAGGCCATCTCTCCTTCGAATACCCTGGATCAGTTGGGGCTGGTCCCCGGCAGGTGGCGACCGAACAGGGACCTCAGGAGGCGATACTCAAAGAGCTGAGCAGACACGAACCACGCAATCAGCAGGCAATAAGCATGGAGCTCAGCAGTGACGAATCATGCTGCTCAACTGGCAATAATCAAGCACGTGACCAGGCAGGAATCACGCAGCTCAGCTGGCAATTGTCAAGCAGATGAGCCGACAGGAATCACGCAGCTCAGATGGCAATTGTCATGCAGATGAGCCGGCAGGAATCACGCAGCTCAGCAGGCCCTGATCACGTGACTCTGCAGGCACTGATCACGTGGCTGATCAAGTCCAGATCACGTGACTGAGCATGCACTGATCACGTGGCTATCATGCACTGATGACGTGACTGCGCATGCACTGATGACGTGGCTGATCAGGCACTGATCACATGGCTCATCATGCACTGATCACGTGTTTATCAGGCAATGATCAGTGACTGACAGGCGCTGATCATGGGACTGTGCACGCACTGATCACGTGGCTATCATGCACTGATCACGTGACTGCGCATGCACTGATGACGTGGCTGTTCGGGCACTGATCACGTGTTTATCAGGCAGTGATCAGTGACTGACAGGCGCTGATCAGGGGACTGTGCACGCACTGATCAGGTGGCTGATCAGGAACTGACCACCTGACCGCGCATGCAGTGATCACGTGGCTGGTCGTTCACTGATCACGTGTTTATCATACGGTGATCACGTGACTGAGAGGCGCTGATCACGTGACTGTGCCGTCAGTGATCACGTGGCTGAGCAGGCACTGATATCGTGACTGAGCATGCACTGATCATGTGCCGGGAGCCGGGGAGGCATTCCACTCTGGACAAAGGTCATGAGGAAGGAGGCTCGGCATACGCAAATGCGGGATCGAGCCTCAGGAGTCCACCCGGATATTCTCGAGCATCTCCCCCCCAAAAAAACCAGAGTCTGCCTACTGTATTGCTTTGTGCTCTCACCTCTGATTTCACTGGGGGCTGTCCCCCACCACCATCTCGCTCTCTCTGTCAAAGAGTTCACTTACAGCTCCAATTCATAAAGTTCCTTGTCATTCTTCCCTTTAACTTCCAGCTGAGTCTCCATCTGGAGCGCGGAACCCACCACGCTTACTAATTATGCCTGGGCTGCTAAGACCCACTCGAGAAGGTGTCTAGGGTGAGGCACCTTTCGCTATTCGAGAGGGCGCCTGCGGCCTACGTAAGTGGTGCAAACTTCTTGTCTTGAAGTTTGATTGGTCTTCTGCGTAAACCAAGCTACTCAGTCTCTTTTCTCCACCGAATTTTCCTACTGAGCTCTCCTCATACTATTATTCTTGACATCTCTGATTAGCATATAAATAGTCGCCTAGGCCATCTCTCCTTCGAATACCCTGGATCAGTTGGGGCTGGTCCCCGGCAGGTGGCGACCGAACAGGGACCTCAGGAGGCGATACTCAAAGAGCTGAGCAGACACGAACCACGCAATCAGCAGGCAATAAGCATGGAGCTCAGCAGTGACGAATCATGCTGCTCAACTGGCAATAATCAAGCACGTGACCAGGCAGGAATCACGCAGCTCAGCTGGCAATTGTCAAGCAGATGAGCCGACAGGAATCACGCAGCTCAGCTGGCAATTGTCATGCAGATGAGCCGGCAGGAATCACGCAGCTCAGCAGGCCCTGATCACGTGACTCTGCAGGCACTGATCACGTGGCTGATCAAGTCCAGATCACGTGACTGAGCATGCACTGATCACGTGGCTATCATGCACTGATGACGTGACTGCGCATGCACTGATGACGTGGCTGATCAGGCACTGATCACATGGCTCATCATGCACTGATCACGTGTTTATCAGGCAATGATCAGTGACTGACAGGCGCTGATCATGGGACTGTGCACGCACTGATCACGTGGCTATCATGCACTGATCACGTGACTGCGCATGCACTGATGACGTGGCTGTTCGGGCACTGATCACGTGTTTATCAGGCAGTGATCAGTGACTGACAGGCGCTGATCAGGGACTGTGCACGCACTGATCAGGTGGCTGATCAGGAACTGACCACCTGACCGCGCATGCAGTGATCACGTGGCTGGTCGTTCACTGATCACGTGTTTATCATCCGGTGATCACGTGACTGAGAGGCGCTGATCACGTGACTGTGCCGTCAGTGATCACGTGGCTGAGCAGGCACTGATACCGTGACTGAGCATGCACTGATCATGTGCCGGGAGACGGGGAGGCATTCCACTCTGGACAAAGGTCATGAGGAAGGAGGCTCGGCATACGCAAATGCGGGATCGAGCCTCAGGAGTCCACCCGGATATTCTCGAGCATCTCCCCCCCAAAAAAACCAGAGTCTGCCTACTGTATTGCTTTGTGCTCTCACCTCTGATTTCACTGGGGGCTGTCCCCCACCACCATCTCGCTCTCTCTGTCAAAGAGTTCACTTACAGCTCCAATTCATAAAGTTCCTTGTCATTCTTCCCTTTAACTTCCAGCTGAGTCTCCATCTGGAGCGCGGAACCCACCACGCTTACTAATTATGCCTGGGCTGCTAAGACCCACTCGAGAAGGTCTCTAGGGTGAGGCACCTTTCGCTATGTGAGAGGGCGCCTGCGGCCTCAGTAAGTGGTGCAAACTTCTTGTCTTGAAATTTGATTGGTCTTCCGCGTAAACCAAGCTACTCAGTCTCTTTTCTCCACCGAATTTTCCTACTGAGCTCTCCTCATCCTATTATTCTTGACATCTCTGATTAGCATATAAATAGTCGCCTAGGCCATCTCTCCTTCGAATACCCTGGATCAGTTGGGGCTGGTCCCCGGCAGGTGGCGACCGAACAGGGACCTCAGGAGGCGATACTCAAAGAGCTGAGCAGACACGAACCACGCAATCAGCAGGCAATAAGCATGGAGCTCAGCAGTGACGAATCATGCTGCTCAACTGGCAATAATCAAGCTCGTGACCAGGCAGGAATCACGCAGCTCAGCTGGCAATTGTCAAGCAGATGAGCCGACAGGAATCACGCAGCTCAGCTGGCAATTGTCATGCAGAAGAGCCGGCAGGAATCACGCAGCTCAGCAGGCCCTGATCACGTGACTCTGCAGGCACTGATCACGTGGCTGATCAAGTCCAGATCACGTGACTGAGCATGCACTGATCACGTGGCTATCATGCACTGATGACGTGACTGCGCATGCCCTGATGACGTGGCTGATCAGGCACTGATCACATGGCTCATCATGCACTGATCACGTGTTTATCAGGCAATGATCAGTGACTGACAGGCGCTGATCATGGGACTGTGCACCCACTGATCACGTGGCTATCAGGCACTGATCACCTGACTGCGCATGCACTGATGACGTGGCTGTTCGGGCACTGATCACGTGTTTATCAGGCAGTGATCAGTGACTGACAGGCGCTGATCAGGGGACTGTGCACGCACTGATCCGGTGGCTGATCAGGAACTGACCACCTGACCGCGCATGCAGTGATCACGTGGCTGGTCGTTCACTGATCACGAGTTTATCATACGGTGATCTCGTGACTGAGAGGCGCTGATCACGTGACTGTGCCGTCAGTGATCACGTGGCTGAGCAGGCACTGATATCCTGACTGAGCATGCACTGATCATGTGCTGGGAGCCGGGGAGGCATTCCACTCTGGACAAAGGTCATGAGGAAGGAGGCTCGGCATACGCAAATGCGGGATCGAGCCTCAGGAGTCCACCCGGATATTCTCGAGCATCTCCCCCCCAAAAAAACCAGAGTCTGCCTACTGTATTGCTTTGTGCTCTCACCTCTGATTTCACTGGGGGCTGTCCCCCACCACCATCTCGCTCTCTCTGTCAAAGAGTTCACTTACAGCTCCAATTCATAAAGTTCCTTGTCATTCTTCCCTTTAACTTCCAGCTGAGTCTCCATCTGGAGCGCGGAACCCACCACGCTTACTAATTATGCCTGGGCTGCTAAGACCCACTCGAGAAGGTGTCTAGGGTGAGGCACCTTTCGCTATCGACGGAGGGCTGCGCCTACGTAAGTGGTGATTATGAATTGTGAGTCTTGGTGAAAAGACTGTGAAATCTATCTTTATGTGACTAGATGAGGATAGCTGTAGGATGACAGTGGTTGGGGGACAGCCCCCTCGAACTGAAATCTCCACGCATAGGGTGAGAATCGACGAAATGCAAATACAGTAATTAAGAAGGCATAACTCTGGTTTTTTTTTGGGGGGAGTTGGCGGCAAAGGATGATGATCCATATCCGGTCACGTGGACTCTGACAGGCGATCTCTGTTGTCCTTGACCTACTTTTGTGATCGCGTCAATCCGCGGCATCGCTCAGTGGCCTTTCGCTCATCATGTGACTACCTGTCGAGAGCTTGGATATGACTGCACAACTCTACGCTCCACCGCTAGTCCACTTCCAGCGACACATCATCTTAAATGTTTTGGGTAAAATATTGTTAAAAAACGCTTCACTCTAAAATTGATCAGTGTATGAGGCTGCTTATTCATTGTAAACCCCTATATACACTAGAGACTATTAAAATGTGTCCTCGGCAGGCCACAGAATTATTAAAGGAGATCACGATTCATTAGCAATGATAAGGAATTACAAAAGATACATCATTTGTTGTAATAGTACGACCATTCTCAGTCACCTATCACGGTAACAAGAAAAGAGGAGATATAACCCTAAAGTCTACACTTTCAGTTGTGATATTAAAGGAGATATGATCCTGATTAAAGACATCCACGTGATTCGCATGAACCGCAACGCAGCCACAACATTAATACATCAGAGACAACGTGAGAGATTAGGCAGAGATAGGTTTCATCATGGCGAATGATCAGTTCCTGAATTATATGAGCAAGCAATTCACGAGTATTCTAAGGTATGTCGAATGCACACAGATCACCGACTCTGGTATTCATATTAGGTCGTTCGTCACAGAAATCACTACAACTAAGCTTGAGCAAATCACATTGTCCTGAGACAACGCTAAATTGATGAGTAATGGGTGCAGTTGCAGCAACTTTGAGAAGCACACGTTCGCAAAAATAAGTGACAAAGTTTGTACTGGTCAGGTCAGTATGTTTTATTTATTTCACACAGGTGAATTCAGTGCCTGATAGCTCACGTGATTCAGTGCGTGCACAGTCCCATGATCAGCGCCTGTCAGTCACTGATCATTGCCTGATAAACACGTGGATCAGTGCATGATGAGCCATTGATCAGCTGGATCAGCCACTCATCAGTGCATGCGCAGTCCACGTCATCAGTGCATGATAGCCCAGGTGATCAGTGCATGTCAGTCACGTGATTGGACTTGATCAGCCACGTGATCAGTGCCTGCAGAGTCACGTGATCAGGCCTGCTGACTGCCGTGATTCCTGCCGGCTCTATCTGCATGACAATTGCCTGTCTGAGCTGCGTGATTCCTGTCGCTGCATCTGCTTGAATTTGCCTAGCTGAGACTGCGTGATTCCTGCCTGGTCAGAGCCTTGAATATGCCAGTTGATGGCAGCATGATTCGTTCAACTGGGCTGAGCTCCATGTTATGCCTGCTGAGTTGCGTGTTCGGTCTGCTCAGCTCTTGAGTAATTGCCCCTGAGGTCCCTGTTCGAGTCGGCCACCATGCCGGGGACCAGCCCCAACTAGATCCAGGGTATTCGAGGAGACAGATGGGCCTGAGGCGACTTTTAGTTGCTAATCAGAGATTCAAGACATAATAGGATGAAGGAGAGCTCATGGAGGAAACAAAAGCGAGCGTGGTAACGATATTATATAGTATAAATGATATGTCTTCTTTGGAGTTTTAGTAACATCTCGCCAAGAAGGATCCTAATCAGAAGCTCTCATGTGCACTGAGGAATGTTTGCACACGCACTTGGAGCTGAGAGCGCTGATGGCAAGAGCTGCCCGTCGTAACGACAGCGAAAGGTGCCCCGTTAACAGGCCCGTGCGTCACACCCTTGGTTCCTCAGTATGTGGTATATTTCTTCAGCAGCTGGCCAAAGGAAAATAACTGGAGTGAGGGGTTTCCAAGTCGTGCGTAAGCCGGCGATTGGCGACTCTCGTCAGCCTCCAGATGGAAGGCTTAGCGATACAAGCTGCGTGATCAGTGTTTACATAGCACTGGAGAGGCAATGCACAGAGAACTTCATTTTTATTAACGACTTTGGAGGGCTTGTAAGTTGAACTCAATCTCTGAAACAAGACAGCAGTGTCGAGATGGATGGTGGAGATGGTAACAGCCCCAGGAGTGAATCAGAGATACGGTAGAAGCAGCACCCAAATACGTAATATAGACACAATTAGGTGGTAACTCTATAGGGCATCTAATTGTTATTATAGAGTGGGAGGGGGCTTGAGTAGTATGCCTTTGCGTATTAAAATATGCCGTAAACCCAGTAGCGATCTCTCCTGGAGAGCTCGCTATCTGCCTCACATCTGAATTAGAATCAGGCTAAGATATAATTGCATCAAATATGAGAGAGGGACTGACACATAGAAAGACGCACCATGCCTAATCAATAAAATGAATGACCTTAATGGTGCTAAGAGTGTGAATGCTACAGCATGACGGCAATAAAGAATCTGAAGAATGAACTAGTTTTTAACAAAATTGAAAGCGCAAAAACATTACACAACTATTAAACTAGTCTACATTAAAAAATGCATTTTTCCTTATATGTTTACATACACTTAAAATATATACTGAATGCTTAATCTATCTTTTTTGTGGATACAGTATTAAGTGCACAAGAAAATAAATTTAGGGAACAGAAGGGGGAATGTGCCTAAATTAAACACACGAGTACACTTCGTGTAAAAATATTGAGTTGGACAAATTTGCTATTTTGGGTGTCTCAAATGAATCATCTCACTAGTAGATTATACCTAGTTGATGATGCCTAGTGCATACATGGTGCATCTATCACCGGAGCCGTAAGAATATATCTGAGACAGTCTTTACACATACTTAAAGCACACATAAGGTCTGAGCGATAGATCAGCAGGTCATCGTACTAGCTCACGGCTGATTAAACCCGGAGAACTCAATTATCATCACGTGGAATTCAAGTATGAAGCACAGAAACAAGAGTTCCAGCAGTGTACTCCCCTGGCCGCTATAATGGAGCTCGCACAGGCATGAGGGTGTATAAGATTTAGCTGGATTTTACGAGTAATGACACATCTGCGAATGACACTAAGAGTCAGCCGTTTACCAAGCTTTCTTGGCGCATGATAGCAGCTGTTAAGAGGAGTGAATTCTACTTGATTCATCAATGATGATAAACACGTGATGCAGTGCTGCGAATCCCTAGCCATCGTCATCAGTCGACAAATGCTGCACGTCAACTACAGGGAATCAGTACAATGACAGGCCTATCCGTTAACAATATGACGCTTGAGGATCTGGCCACCAGCATTCTTAATGTAGAGGGTTACAATTAGCGCATAGTTCATGTTCTCCACCTCTGAGAGATTAGCTGAGTCGCAGTTGATATAAAACACCACGTTCTAACAAGTCGCACATGATATCGGATGAAGTTGTCGCATATGTTAATGGTTCAGATGGTCACCTGACCTATCAAGATAACTAACTTGTATACAGTGTCAATCACGTAGTAGCTAAGATTCCAGCTGTATGCGACTGTTCCCCGGAAACGCCCAGAATCAAGCATAGTAAGTATCGGCTAGTCCGGAAGATGAGAATGCGCCCACCGCTGAATTACTATAGAAATTCAAGATCCTGTGCGTAATAAGAGTCACTGAGGGTTGATTCATAGTTCAGACTATACAACGGGTCTCATTGTTTTCCTGCATCACGACGTTGTATAACGTATTAGTTTGCCGTCTTTCAATCATGCATTCAGAGTCCATCCTTGTGCAGGTTAGTGTGCCACTCACAGCTGAGCTGCGTGATTCCTGCCGGCTCATCTGGCATGACAATTGCCATCTGAGCTGCGTGATTCTGTCGGCTATCTGCTTGACAATTGGCCATCTGACTGCGTGATTCCTGCTCTGGTACACGGAGCTTGATTATAGCAGTTTCTAGGTGATCCTCTAGTGAAACTGATTGATAAAATTCACAAATTCCACGAAAAGGAACATTGTTGTTATTCCCGGCCTTGTGCTCTCTCAAAGCACCAGTGTTTTCCCGTTTGCAAAACCGATCGTTTCTTGTGTTCCAACGCTGTGGAGAATTACGGGTCCTCAAGAAATACAAGTGTGTATTTCGGAAAATTTTAAATAACATAATGGACATTCTGCCCGTCATTTTACCTTTTGTGGCTGAACTTAACGAGCAAGCTTTTACGATAAGTCTCTCATAGTAAGACGAAGCACCTACTCCAAGGGTGGATCCTTCCTTTTCTGCCTCGCTGTATACTACTTAGGCAGCGTCACGTAAAGTGTTTGTCCCTCCTAATGCTCCTTCAGCGGCCAATATCAGACCCAGGTGAAAGAGAGATACGATAGATGAGGCATCATCAAAGGTCAAATGGACATGAATCTGAGCAAACTCCGGGAGAACAGTGTGGAGAGGAAACAGGAAGCCTGGCCGGCTGCTGCACGTCTTGGGGTCATCAAGAGAGTCTACACAACACAGCTTAGTCGACTGAACGCGGAGAACACAACAGCAGGGACAAGCAGGTCGTGTAGCCATAGACAGGCTTCCATTGTGGCTCAGTGGTGAAGAATCCACCTCCACTGGCAGGAGAGCATCAGCTGCAGTCGCCTGAGTTTGGGAGAAGATCCCCTGGAGAAGAGAATGACAGAGAGCATTTCGTCGCTGCCTGCCTGGGAAAGGACCATGGGGCAGAGGCATGTGATCTCAGTCCCGTTGGGGTCGAAGACGTCCATCAACTTAGCACTAGAAGAAGAACCAGCAACCATAGGCTCTTGACATATGGACATTTTGGAAGCACGTTGCACTAAGACAATTCCTCCAAGATGGACCTGCTGCTCGAGCTAAGAGTCAAATCAGCACTTGATGGGCAGGTATAGTTCAGAGCTCTAGCACTCAGCAGCATACTCATTGAGTTAGTTAGACCAATACAACACTTGATGGTTCTCCTCCAAGAATTCCTGCCACTCCCACCATCAAAATTCATGAACACTTTCTCTTCCTATGTGTTTAATGTTATCTCGTTAAAATTGAGATATGTAGTATAAACACTAATAAATATGTCGATAGATAGGGCACCAAAGAGCAACCATCAGACACGATCCACTTTGAAGGTACTCTCGAGGAGAGATAGAAGAAAGAGACTCGATAATACGCACCAAGAAACAAAATATTGATAAGTAAAAGTACGAATGCACAGTAAGCATGATATGGCTGCAGATGGATTACAAAGGTGAGGTAGTGTGAGTCTCATTGTAGTGAATATTCTCGGTATGGATGACCACACGCAGAGCTACGAAGTATGCCTGCCTTCGAGTTACTCGTGCACAAACGCACCGATACTCTAAAACCTTCTATCAGATATTATACACCCAGGGCCCAGCTAGTGGATTGTTCTTATTCGAAAGGGGTAGTGAGGGGCAATGCCCCTAAATACTGCTCCCCAAGTTAAACTTAAGAGCCCCTGACATCAGTTCCCCCTGTAACTGGTCATCTCTCCTTTCCTTCTCCGCTAACAAAGATGGGACCAGTGCTGCACACCTTATGCTGCAAGGGTGGGGTTTGTCCCAGGACCCTGCTTAGTCATGGAACTCCCCATCATTAAACACTGATGAAACCCCTGGGTTCATTCTTTTGCTCTTAGAAAATTCGAGCCTTTTAATCTGTGGATCACAGCTACCAATAACAAATTCGCTATCCATGATTTGCAACACAATATGAGTAGTTCAGTCAACAATTTTTGACTCAAACAAGACTGATTGTGAATCAAACACATTTGATCTTCTTCATCTTTATACTTACTATCCTGGCCATCGATGACGACTTTTAGAAAATACTCGAGTACAAGGTAAGCCATGCATTTGTCTACGAACAAATAATGTGAGGAAAGCAGACTGGTAAAAGAAATAACTATAAGTGAAGTGAAGTGAAGTGAAGTCGCTCAGTTGTGTCTGACTCTTTGTGACCCCATCGATGTAAGTACCAGGCTCCTCCTCATGGGATTTCCTGCAAGAATACTCGGAGTGCCGCTGCCATTTCCTCTAGGGGCCTCTTCACAATCCCAGGACTCGAACTGGTCTCTGGCCAATTCGGCAGGCAACCATGCTTTACCCATCTAGCCACCAGGACAGCAACAATGATAATTTAAGTAATAGCAACTATACACGGAATATTCAAAATATTTAATGTAAGGGAGAAAGACGCAACTTCTCTATTCAAACATCAACAATATAAACATTAAACTATGATCTCTCATTGCCACAATTCATCAAGTAACTGAAAGCGATTGAGATATTTCAATCCCAATTTTTCCAGAAGAAAAAAGAGTAAATAAGTCCAAATAAAATGTAAGGTGCAATTATTATTAATTAACAAACAATACATAAAGAAACAAAGGAATGGAAATCCTTAACATTAGACGTGCATAACTGTGCAAAGTCTACGAAGACTTATGTTATACGTTCATACGGCATGAAAGTCTAGCTCGATTGATGACTTAAAAACTACAGTCTATCCAAAAAAACACTATTGACTAAAGAAAAATTTGATTAAATGTTATCCTTGTGGTTAGCAGATCATCAATTGTGTATCCCAATGAGACTATGTCGCGAGTTGTAATTCTTCACGTTCAACGTAACTTGAAAAAGTTAAAATGAAAGAGTGCAGAAAATCTACCCTTCTCTAAATTCACACACCTTCTTCATATTAGACATTCAACTAAACACAAATTATGTAAGAAAGCATAATTGAAGCTACATAACAGAACATAATCATAAGAACTTTATCAGTTTTTAAAAAGTTAATTAATGGAATCCGCCTTGAAGAATAGCATGACATGGAGAGAAGATTTAATCAATGTAACATATAAGGCCCAGATAAGTGGAGCAAAAACCACCTGTGTTTGTGATTTCGGTCTTGGAACTCACAGATGAAAATGGACATTATTAAAAAGTCAGAGACAGATCAGCAGACAGTTGGAAGGGGAAATATCAAGCAAAAGGAAGGCGAAAACAACCAAGCAGACAACAAGAAAGATATATAACAAGTGCTCGGTGTAGAGTTACTAGCCCAAGGTTAGTGAACCGTGAAGTGAAGCTCGCCTCAGGCCTCTGTCCGCGCCTCTCTTGCGAACCCCATGGACTGTAGCCCTACAAGCCGCTCCTCTGTCCTCCGGAATTTTCCAGGCAAGAGTACTCCGAGCTGGGTCGCCACCTTTCCTCTCCAGGGCATCTTCCCACAGCCAGGGATCCAAACCTGGGTCGCCTGCGATTGCAGGTAAACGCTTTACATATGAGCACCAGGTAGTCCTACTGATCATTCAATTATTTGGTCCTGTTTTTGTCAAACTTCTCCAGCAATGCTGAAGAATTTAGAAACAATTGAGTTACAAGAGAAAAGGTGAAAAAAAGAAAAAAAAAAAGTTGTAAAACATTAGGAATAGCATTTCTCTTTCCTAGTTATATTTCTTAATTAATTAATTCTCTTAACTACTCAGCTTACTCTAACATCCAGCGTACAGCCAATACTAAGCACATCTGGGATCTTACTGTAGCGAGAGCCTACGTGGGAGCGTCGCATTCGTAATCTCGCTCGGAAGAGTGCTACTAAGCTACAGTCCGCGAATGTGCCATGCCGCCGTGTTAAGTTA
>NW_020191758.1:0-34680 GCF_002263795.3 Bos taurus | reverse complement strand
CACGTGACAGGTGTGTGATAAGCCATGTGAACAAGTGCATGTTCAGCCAATGTGATCAGTGCATGATATCCACGTGATCAGTGCATGATTCCACGTGATCAGTGCATGATCAGTCTCCGTGAACAGTGCATGATCAGTCACGTAATCAGTGCATGATAGCCACGTGATCAGTGCATGATCAGTCACGTGATACGTGTGTGATCAGCCACGTGATCAGTGCATGATGAGTCAGGTGATCAGTGCAGGATTAATTACGTGATCAGTGCATGATCAGTCACGTGACCAGTGCATGGTAGCTACGTTGATCATGCATGATCAGCCACGTGATCAGTGCATGATAGCCACGTGATCAGTGCATGATAGCCACGTGATCAGTGCATGATCAGTCACGTGATACGTGTGTGATCAGCCACGTGATCAGTGCATGTTATGCACGTGATCAGTGCAGGATAGCCACGTGATCACTTCATGATTATTTACGTGATCTGTACATGATCAGTCACGTGATACGTGTGTGATCAGCCACCGGATCAGTGCGTGATGAGCCATGTGATCAGTGCAGCATCAATTACGTGATCAGTGCATGATCAGTCACATGACCAGTACATGGTAGCTACGTGAACATTGCGTGATCAGCCACGTGATCAGTGCATGATAGCTACGTGATCAGTGCGCATGATAGCCACATGATCAGTGCATGAGAGCCACGTGATCAGTGCATGATCAGTCACGTGATACGTGTGATCAGCCACGTGATCAGTGCATGATGAGCCACGTGATCAGTGCAGGATCAATTACGTGATCAGTGCATGATCAGTCACGTGACCAGTACATGGTTGCTATGTGATCCTTGCATGATCAGCCACGTGAGCAGAGCATGATAGGCACGTGATCAGAGCATGATCAGTCACGTGATCAGTACATGATCATTCACTTGAACAGTGCATGATCATTGACGTGATCTGTGCATGATCAGTCACGTGACCAGTATATGGTAGCTATGTGATCATTCCATGACGAGCCACGTGAGCAGTGCATGATAGCCACGTGATGTGTGCATGATCAGTTACGTGAGCAGAGTATGATCAGCCACGTGATCAGTGCATGAGTTCCACGTGAACAGTGCATGTTCAGCCACGTGATCAGTGCATGATAGCCACGTGATCAGTGCATGATCAGTTACCTGAGCAGTGTATGATCAGCCACGTGATCAGTGCATGCCCAGGCACGTGATCAGTGTATGTCCAGCCAAGTGATCAGTGCATGATAGCCACGTGAGCAGTGCATGATAGCCACGTGATGTGTGCATGATCAGTTACGTGAGCAGAGTATGGTCAGCCACGTGGTCAGTGCATGAGTGCCACGTGAAAAGTGCATGATCAGTCATGTGATCAGTGTATGACCAGCCAAGTGATCAGTGCAGGATAGCCACGTGATCACTGCATGATCAGTCACGTGATCAGTGCATGATCAGTCACGTTGATCAGTGTATGATCAGCCACGTGATCAGTGCATGATGAGCCAAATGATCAGTGCATGATCAATTACGTGATCAGTGCATGATCAGCCACGTGATTAGTGCATGATCAGTCACGTGATCAGTGCATGGTCAGTCACGTAAACAGTGCATGATCATCCACGTGATCAGTGCATGTGGAGGCATGTAGACAATGCATGATAGCACCGTGATCAGTGCACGATCAGTCCCGTGATGAGTGTATGATCAGCAAACTGATCAGTGCAAGATAGCTACATGATCAGTGCATGATCAGCCACGTCATCAGTGCATGATAGCCACGTAAGCAGTGCATACAATTACATGATCAGTGCATGCGCAATCACGTGATCAGTGCATGATAGCCACGTGATCAGTGCATGATCATTCACGTGATATGTGTGTGATCAGCCACGTGAACAGTGCATGCTCAGTCACGTGGTAAGTCCTGCTGAGCTGCGTGATTACTGTCTGCTCATCTGCTTGACAATTGCCAGCTGAGCTGTACGATTCCTGCCTGTCATCTCCTTGACAATTGCCACCTGTGCTGCGTAATTCCTGCCTGCTCATCTACTTGATTATTGCCAGGTGAGCAGCATGATTTCTCAAAACTGAGTTCCATGATTATAGCCTGCTGACAGATTCCTGCCTACTCAGCTCTTTGTTCATTGCCTGCAGATGCACATGATCAGTGTGTGACACCAAACATGATCAGCACATGATCAGTCACATGATCAATGCATGATAAGCCAGGTGATCAGTGCATGATCAATTACGTGATCATTGCATGATGAGCCACGTGAGCAGTGCATGATAGCCACGTGATCAGTGCATGATCACTCACGTGATCAGTTCATGATCAGTCACGTTTTCAGTGCAAGATCAGCCACGTGATCAGTGCATGATCAATTACGTGATCAGTGCATGATATCCACGTGTTCAGTGCATGATCAATCACGTGATCAGTGCCTGCTGAGCTGCGTGATTACTGTCTGCTCATCTGCTTGACAATTGGCAGCTGAGCTGCACGATTCCTGCCTGTCATCTGCTTGACAATTGCCAGCTGTGCTGCGTAATTCCTGCCTGCTCAGCTGCTTGATTATTGCCAGCTGAGCAGCATGATTCCTCACACATGAGTTCCATGATTATTGCCTGCTGACTGTTTGATTCGTGCCTACTCAGCTCTTTGTTTATTGCCTCCAGAGGCACATGATCAGTGTATGATAGCAAACATGATCAGCACATGATCAGTCACATGATCAGCGCCATTAAGTCACGTGATTACTACATGATAGTTATGTGATCAGTCCATGCTCAGTCACGGTATCAGTGCATGATCAGCCACGTGATCAGTGCATGATCAGCCAGGTGATCAGTACATGATCTGTCACATGATTAGTCTATAATCATCCACGTGATCAGTGCATGGGCAGTCATGTGATCAGTGCATGATATAGACGTGATCAGTGCATGATCAGTCTCGTGATCAGTGCATGATAGCCACGTGATCACTGCATGATCAGTCACATGATCAGTGCATGATCAGTCATGTGACCAGTACATGGTAGCTGCATGATCATCGCATGATCAGCCACGTGAGCAGTGCATGATAGCCACGTGAGCAGTGCATGATCAGACACACGGTCAGTGCATGATCAGTCACATGATCAGTGCATGATCAGCCACGTGATCAGTGCATGACCAGGCACGTGATCAGTGTATGTTCAGCCAAGTGATCAGTGCATGATAGCCACGTGAGTGTGCATGATCAGTCACGTGATCAGTGCATGATCAGTCACGTGATCAGTGTATGTTCAGCCAAGTGATCAGTGCATGATAGCCACGTGATCAGTGCATGTTCAGTCACGTGATCAGTGCATGGTCAGTCACGTGATCAGTGCATGATCATCCACGTGATCAGTGCATGGGGAGTCATGCAATCAATGCATGATAGCGCCTTGATCAGTGCACGATCAGTCCCGTGATGAGTGTATGATCAGCCAAGGGATCAGTGCAAGATAGCTACGTGATCAGTGCATGATCAGTCACCTGATGGGTGTATGATCATTCACGTGACCTGTACATGGTAGCTACATAATCATTGCATGATCAGCCACGTGAGTAGTGCATGATAGCCAAGTGATCACTGCATGAT
Organism: Bos taurus; assembly: GCF_002263795.3. Classification (NCBI taxonomy): domain Eukaryota; kingdom Metazoa; phylum Chordata; class Mammalia; order Artiodactyla; family Bovidae; genus Bos; species Bos taurus. Next base: position 31,030 of record NW_020191758.1, on the reverse strand, counting down.
CAGTCACGCGATCAGTGCATGATCAGTCATGTGACCAGTACATGGTAGCTGTGTGATCATCGCATGATCAGCCACGTGATCAGTGCATGATAGCCACGTGATCAGTGCATGATCAGACTCGAGATCAGTGCATGATCAGTCACGTGATCAGTGCATGATCAGCCAGTGATCAGTGCATGACCAGCACGTGATCAGTGTATGTCAGCCAAGTGATCAGTGCATATAGCCACGTGATCAGTGCATGATCAGTCACGTGATCAGTGCATGATCAGTCACATGATCAATGTATGATCAGACTCGAGATCAGTGCATGATCAGTCACGTGATCAGTGCATGATCAGCCAGGTAATCAGTGCATGACCAGGCACGTGATCAGTGTATGTCCAGCCAAGTGATCAGTGCATATAGCCACGTGATCAGTGCATGATCAGTCATCACACGTGATCAATGTATGATCAGACTCGAGATCAGTGCATGATCAGTGACGTGATGAGTGCATGATCAGTCATGTAATCTGTGCATGACCAGTCACGTGATCAGTGTATGACCAGCCATGTGATCAGTGCATGATAGCCACGTGATCAGTGCATGATCAGTCACGTGATCAATGTATGATCATCTCGAGATCAGTGCATGATCAGTCACGTGATCAGTGCATGATCAGTCAGTGTGACCAGGCACATGTAGCTGCGTGATCAGTGTATGACCAGCCAGTGATCAGTGCATGATAGCCACGTGATCAGTGCATGATCAGTCACGTGTTCAGTGCATGATCAGCCACATGATCAGTGCATGATCAGTCACGTGACCAGCACATGGTAGCTGCGTGATCAGTGTATGACCAGCCAAGTGATCAGTGCATGATAGCCACGTGATCAGTGCATGATCAGTCACGTGATCAGTGCATGATCAACATGATCAGTGCATGATCAGTCACGTGACCAGTACATGGTAGCTCGTGATCAGTGCATGATAGCCACGTGATCAGTGCATGATAGCCACGTGATCAGTGCATGATCAGTCACGTGATCAGTGTGATCAGCACTGATCAGTGCATGATATTACGTGATCAGTGCAAGATCAGTCACGTGACAGTACATGTTAGTAGCCGTGATCAGTGCATGATAGCCACGTGATCAGTGCATGATATCACGTGATCAGTGCATGATCAGTCACGTGAACATGTGTGATCAGCCACGTGAATCGTGCATGATCCACGTGATCAGTGCATGATCAGTCACGTGACGTGTGTGATAAGCCATGTGAATCAGTGCATAATCAGGTGATCAGTGCAATATACGTGCAGTGCATGATCATCACGTGATCAGTGCATGATATCCACGTGATCAGTGCATGATCAGTCTCGTGAACAGTGCATGATCAGTCACGTAATCAGTGCATGATAGCCACGTGATCAGTGCATGATCAGTCACGTGATACGTGTGTGATCAGCCACGTGATCAGTGCATGATGAGTCAGGTGATCAGTGCAGGATTAATTACGTGATCAGTGCATGATCAGTCACGTGACCAGTGCATGGTAGCTACGTGATCATTGCATGATCAGCCACGTGATCAGTGCATGATAGCCACGTGATCAGTGCATGATAGCCACGTGATCAGTGCATGATCAGTCACGTGATACGTGTGTGATCAGCCACGTGATCAGTGCATGTTATGCACGTGATCAGTGCAGGATAGCCACGTGATCACTTCATGATTATTTACGTGATCTGTACATGATCAGTCACGTGATACGTGTGTGATCAGCCACCGGATCAGTGCGTGATGAGCCATGTGATCAGTGCAGCATCAATTACGTGATCAGTGCATGATCAGTCACATGACCAGTACATGGTAGCTACGTGAACATTGCGTGATCAGCCACGTGATCAGTGCATGATAGCTACGTGATCAGTGCATGATAGCCACATGATCAGTGCATGAGAGCCACGTGATCAGTGCATGATCAGTCACGTGATACACGTGTGATCAGCCACGTGATCAGTGCATGAATGAGCCCACGATCAGTGCAGGATCAATTACGTGATCAGTGCATGATCAGTCACTGACCAGTACATGATTGCTATGTGATCCTTGCATGATCAGCCACGTGAGCAGAGCATGATAGCACGTGATCAGAGCATGATCAGTCACTGATCAGTACTATGATCATTCACTTGAACAGTGCATGATCATTGAGCTGATCTGTGCATGATCATCACGTGACCAGTATATGGTAGCTATGTGATCATTCCATGACGAGCCACGTGAGCAGTGCATGATACCACGTGATGTGTGCATGATCAGTTACGTGAGCAGAGTATGATCAGCCACGTGATCAGTGCATGGAGTTTCCACGGTTGAACGGGGGTGCATGTTCAGCCACGTGATCGAGTGCGATGATAGCCACGTGATCAAGCCTGCATGATCAGTTACCTGGCAGTGTATGATTCCCAGCCCACGTGATCAGGCATGCCCGAGGCCACGTTGATGCAGTGTATGTGCCAGCGCAGAGTGATGCAGGCGATGTAGCCGACGTGAGCAGTGATGTGAGGGCAACGGGTGGATTGTGGTGCCGATGATCACTTACGTGAGCAGAGTATGGTCAGCCACGTGGTCAGTGCATGAGTGCCACGTGAAAAGTGCATGATCAGTCATTGTGATCAGTGTATGACCAGCCAGATGATCGAGTGCAGGATAGCCACGTGATCACTGCATGGATCAGTCACGTGATCAGTGCATGATCAGTCACGTATCAGTGTGATGATCAGCCACTGATCAGTGCATGATGAGGCAAATATCAGTGCATGATCAATTACGTGATCAGTGCATGATCAGCCATGTGATTAGTGCATGATCAGTCACGTGATCAGTGCATGGTCAGTCACGTAAACAGTGCATGAATCATGCCACGTGATCAGTGCATGGTGGGAGGCATGTAGACAATGCATGATAGCACCGTGATCAGGTGCACGATCAGTCCCGTGATGAGTGTATGATCAGCAAACTGATCAGTGCAAGATAGCTACATGATCAGTGCATGCAGCCACGTCATCAGTGCATGATAGCCACGTAGAGCAGTGCATAACAATTACATGATCAGTGCATGCGCAATCACGTGATCAGTGCATGATAGCCACGTGATCAGTGCATGATCATTTCACGTTGAATATGTGTGTGGATCAGCCACGTGAACAGTGCATGCTCAGTCACGTGGTAAGTCCTGCTGAGCTGCGTGATTACTGTCTGCTCATTCTGCTTGACAATTGCCAGCTGAGCTGTACGATTCCTGCCTGTCATCTCCTTGACAATTGCCACCTGTGCTGCGTAATTCCTGCCTGCTCATCTACTTGATTATTGCCAGGTGAGCAGCATGATTTCTCAAAACTGAGTTCCCATGATTATAGCCTGCTGACAGATTCCTGCCTACTCAGCTCTTTGTTCATTGCCTGCAGATGCACATGATCAGTGTGTGACACAAACATGATCAGCACATATCATCACATGATCATGCATGATAAGCCAGGTGATCAGTGCATGATCAATTACGTGATCATTGCATGATGAGCCACGTGAGCAGTGCATGATAGCCATGTGATCAGTGCATGATCACTCACGTGATTCAGTTCATGATCAGTCGACGTTTTCAGTGCAAGATTCAGCCACGTGAATCAGTGCATGATCAATTACGTGATCAGTGCATTGATATCCACGTGTTCAGTGCATGATCAAGTCACGTGATCAGTGCCTGCTGAGCTGCGTGATTACTGTCTGGCTCATCTGCTTGAACAATTGGGCAGCTGAGCTGCACGATTCCTGCCTGTCATCTGCTTGACAATTGCCAGCTGTGCTGCGTAATTCCTGCCTGCTCAGCTGCTTGATTATTGCCAGCTGAGCAGCATGATTCCTCACACATGAGTTCCATGATTATTGCCTGCTGACTGTTTGATTCGTGCCCTACTCAGCTCTTTGTTTATTGCCTCCAGAGGCACATGATCAGTGTATGATAGCAAACATGATCAGCACATGATCATCACATGATCAGCGCCATTAAGTCACGTGATTACTACATGATAGTTATGTGATCAGTCCATGCTCAGTCACGGTATCAGTGCATGATCAGCCACGTGATCAGTGCATGATCAGCCAGGTGATCAGTACATGATCTGTCACATGATTAGTCTATAATCATCCACGTGATCAGTGGCATGGGCAGTCATGTGATCAGTGCATGATATAGACGTGATCAGTGCATGATCAGTCTCGTGATCAGTGCATGATAGCCACGTGATCACTGCATGATCAGTCACATGATCAGTGCATGATCAGTCATGTGACCAGTACATGGTAGAGCTGCATGATCATCGCATGATCAGCCACGTGAGCAGTGCATGATAGCCACGTGAGCAGTGCATGATCAGACACACGGTCCAGTGCATGATCATGTCACATGATCAGTGCATGATCAGCCACGTGATCAGTGGCATGACCAGGCATGTGATCAGTGTATGTTCAGCCAAGTGATCAGTGCATGATAGCCACGTGAGTGTGCATGATCAGTCACGTGATCAGTGCATGATCAGTCACGTGATCAGTGGTATGTTTCAGCCAAGTGATCAGTGGCATGATAGCCACGTGATCAGTGCATGTTCAGTCACGTGATCAGTGCATGGTCAGTCACGTGATCAGTGCATGATCATCCACGTGATCAGTGCATGGGGAGTCATGCAATCAATGCATGATAGCGCCTTGATCAGTGCACGATCAGTCCCGTGATGAGTGTATGATCAGCCAAGGGATCAGTGCAAGATAGCTACGTGATCAGTGCATGATCAGTCACCTGATGGGTGTATGATCATTCACGTGACCTGTACATGGTAGCTACATAATCATTGCATGATCAGCCACGTGAGTAGTGCATGATAGCCAAGTGATCACTGCATGATCAGTTCACGCGATCAGTGCTATGATCAGTCATGTGACCAGTACATGGTAGCTGTGTGATCATCGCATGATCAGCCACGTGAGCAGTGCATGATAGCCACGTGATCAGTGCAGGATAGCCACGTGATCACTTCATGATTATTTACGTGATTTGTACATGATCAGTCACGTGATACGTGTGTGATCAGCCACCGGATCAGTGCGTGATGAGCCATGTGATCAGTGCAGCATCAATTACGTGATCAGTGCATGATCAGTCACATGACCAGTACATGGTAGCTACGTGAACATTGTGTGATCAGCCACGTGGATCAGTGCATGATAGCTACGTGATCAGTGCATGATAGCCACATGATCAGTGCATGAGAGCCACGTGGATCAGTGCATGATCAGTCACGTGATACACGTGTGATCAGCCCACGTGATCAGTGCATGATGAGCCACGTGATCAGTGCATGATCAATTACGTGATCAGTGCATGATCAGTCACGTGACCAGTACATGGTTGCTATGTGATCCTTGCATGATCAGCCACGTGAGCAGAGCATGATAGGCACGTGATCAGAGCATGATCAGTCACGTGATCAGTACATGATCCATTCACTTGAACAGTGCATGATCATTGACGTGATCTGTGCATGATCAGTCACGTGACCAGTATATGGTAGCTATGTGATCATTCCATGACGAGCCACGTGAGCAGTGCATGATAGCCACGTGATGTGTGCATGATCAGTTACGTGAGCAGAGTATGATCAGCCACGTGATCAGTGCATGATTTCCACGTGAACAGTGCATGTTCAGCCACGTGATCAGTGCATGATAGCCACGTGATCAGTGCATGATCAGTACCTGAGCAGTGTATGATCAGCCACGTGATCAGTGCATGCCCAGGCACGTGATCAGTGTATGTTCCAGCCAAGTGATCAGTGCATTGATAGCCACGTGAGCAGTGCATGATAGCCACGTGATGTGTGGCATGATCAGTTACTGTGAGCAGAGTATGGTCAGCCACGTGGTCAGTGCATGAGTGCCACGTGAAAAGTGCATGATCAGTCATGTGATCAGTGTATGACCAGCCAAGTGATCAGTGCAGGATAGCCACGTGATCACTGCATGATCAGTCACGTGATCAGTGCATGATCAGTCACGTGATCAGTGTATGATCAGCCACGTGATCAGTGCATGATGAGCCAAATGATCAGTTGCATGATCAATTACGTGATCAGTGCCATGATCAGCCACGTGATTAGTGCATTGATCAGTCACGTGATCAGTGCATGGTCAGTCACGTAAACAGTGCATGATCATCCACGTGATCAGTGCATGTGGAGGCATGTAGACAATGCATGATAGCACCGTGGATCAGTGCACGATCAGTCCCGTGATGAGTGTATGATCAGCAAACTGATCAGTGCAAGATAGCTACATGATCAGTGCATGATCAGCCACGTCATCAGTGCATGATAGCCACGTAAGCAGTGCATACAATTACATGATCAGTGCATGCGCAATCACGTGATCAGTGCATGATAGCCACGTGATCAGTGCATGATCATTCACGTGATAGGTGTGTGATCAGCCACGTGAACAGTGCATGCTCAGTCACGTGGTAAGTCCTGCTGAGCTGCGTGATACTGTCCTGCTCATCTGCTTGACAATTGCCAGCTGAGCTGTACGATTCCTGCCTGTCATCTCCTTGACAATTGCCACCTGTGCTGCGTAATTCCTGCCTGCTCATCTTACTTGATTATGCCAGGTGAGCAGCATGATTTCTCAAAACTGAGTTCCATGATTATAGCCTGCTGACAGATTCCTGCCTACTCAGCTCTTTGTTCATTGCCTGCAGATGCACATGATCAGTGTGTGACACCAAACATGATCAGCACATGATCAGTCACATGATCAATGCATGATAAGCCAGGTGATCAGTGCATGATCAATTACGTGATCATTGCATGATGAGCCACGTGAGCAGTGCATGATAGCCACGTGATCAGTGCATGATCACTCACGTGATCAGTTCATGATCAGTCACGTTTTCAGTGCAAGATCAGCCACGTGATCAGTGCATGATCAATTACGTGATCAGTGCATGATATCCACGTGTTCAGTGCATGATCAATCACGTGATCAGTGCCTGCTGAGCTGCGTGATTACTGTCTGCTCATCTGCTTGACAATTGGCAGCTGAGCTGCACGATTCCTGCCTGTCATCTGCTTGACAATTGCCAGCTGTGCTGCGTAATTCCTGCCTGCTCAGCTGCTTGATTATTGCCAGCTGAGCAGCATGATTCCTCACACATGAGTTCCATGATTATTGCCTGCTGACTGTTTGATTCGTGCCTACTCAGCTCTTTGTTTATTGCCTCCAGAGGCACATGATCAGTGTATGATAGCAAACATGATCAGCACATGATCAGTCACATGATCAGCGCCATTAAGTCACGTGATTACTACATGATAGTTATGTGATCAGTCCATGCTCAGTCACGGTATCAGTGCATGATCAGCCACGTGATCAGTGCATGATCAGCCAGGTGATCAGTACATGATCTGTCACATGATTAGTCTATAATCATCCACGTGATCAGTGCATGGGCAGTCATGTGATCAGTGCATGATATAGACGTGATCAGTGCATGATCAGTCTCGTGATCAGTGCATGATAGCCACGTGATCACTGCATGATCAGTCACATGATCAGTGCATGATCAGTCATGTGACCAGTACATGGTAGCTGCATGATCATCGCATGATCAGCCACGTGAGCAGTGCATGATAGCCACGTGAGCAGTGCATGATCAGACACACGGTCAGTGCATGATCAGTCACATGATCAGTGCATGATCAGCCACGTGATCAGTGCATGACCAGGCACGTGATCAGTGTATGTTCAGCCAAGTGATCAGTGCATGATAGCCACGTGAGTGTGCATGATCAGTCACGTGATCAGTGCATGATCAGTCACGTGATCAGTGTATGTTCAGCCAAGTGATCAGTGCATGATAGTCACGTGATCAGTGGCATGTTCAGTCACGTGATCAGTGCATGGTCAGTCACGTGATCAGTGCATGATCATCCACGTGATCAGTGCATGGGGGAGTCATGCAATCAATGCATGATAGCGCCTTGATCAGTGCACGATCAGTCCCGGTGATGAGTGTATGATCAGCCAAGGGATCAGTGCAAGATAGCTACGTGATCAGTGCATGATCAGTCACCTGATGGGTGTATGATCATTCACGTGACCTGTACATGGTAGCTACATAATCATTGCATGATCAGCCACGTGAGTAGTGCATGATAGCCAAGTGATCACTGCATGATCAGTCACGCGATCAGTGCATGATCAGTCATGTGACCAGTACATGGTAGCTGTGTGATCATCGCATGATCAGCCACGTAGGCAGTGCATGATAGCCACGTGATCAGTGCATGATCAGACTCGAGATCAGTGCATGATCAGTCACGTGATCAGTGCATGATCAGTCTCATGATCAGTGCATGATAGCCACGTGATCAGTGCATGATCAGTCACCTGATGGGTGTATGATCATTCACGTGACCTGTACATGGTAGCTACATAATCATTGCATGATCAGCCACGTGAGTAGTGCATGATAGCCAAGTGATCACTGCATGATCAGTCACGCGATCAGTGCATGATCAGTCATGTGAGCAGTACATGGGTAGCTGTGTGATCATCGCATGATCAGCCACGTGAGCAGTGCATGATAGCCACGTGATCAGTGCCATGATCAGACTCGAGATCAGTGCATGATCAGTCACGTGATCAGTGCATGATCAGCCAGGTGATCAGTGCATGACCAGGCACGTGATCAGTGTATGTCCAGCCAAGTGATCAGTGCATTATAGGCACGTGATCAGTGCATGATCAGTCACGTGATCAGTGCATGATCAGTCACATGATCAATGTATGATCAGACTCGAGATCAGTGCATGATCAGTGACGTGATGAGTGCATGATCAGTCATGTAATCTGTGCATGACCAGTCACGTGATCAGTGTATGACCAGCCATGTGATCAGTGCATGATAGCCACGTGATCAGTGCATGATCAGTCACGTGATCAATGTATGATCATCTCGAGATCAGTGCATGATCAGTCACGTGATCAGTGCATGATCAGCCAGGTGATCAGTGCATGACCAGGCACGTGATCAGTGTATGACCAGCCATGTGATCAGTGCATGATAGCCACGTGATCAGTGCATGATAAGTCACGTGATCAGTGCATGATCAGTCACGTGTTCAGTGCATGATCAGCCACATGATCAGTGCATGATCAGTCACGTGACCAGCACATGGTAGCTGCGTGATCAGTGTATGACCAGCCAAGTGATCAGTGCATGATAGCCACGTGATCAGTGCATGATCAGTCACGTGATCAGTGCATGATCAGCCACATGATCAGTGCATGATCAGTCACGTGACCAGTACATGGTAGCTGCGAGATCATTTCATGATCAACCACGTTAACAGTGCATGATAGCCACGTGATCAGTGCTTGATCACCCACATGATCAGTGCATGATCAATTACGTGATCAGTGCAAGATCAGTCACGTGACCAGTACATGGTAGCTACGTGATCAGTGCATGATAGCCACGTGATCAGTGCATGATCAGTCACGTGATACATGTGTGATCAGCCACGTGAATCGTGCATGATATCCACGTGATCAGTGCATGATCAGTCTCATGATCAGTGCATGATAGCCACGTGATCAGTGCATGATCAGTCACCTGATGGGTGTATGATCATTCACGTGACCTGTACATGGTAGCTACATAATCATTGCATGATCAGCCACGTGAGTAGTGCATGATAGCCAAGTGATCACTGCATGATCAGTCACGCGATCAGTGCATGATCAGTCATGTGACCAGTACATGGTAGCTGTGTGATCATCGCATGATCAGCCACGTGAGCAGTGCATGATAGCCACGTGATCAGTGCATGATCAGACTCGAGATCAGTGCATGATCAGTCACGTGATCAGTGCATGATCAGCCAGGTGATCAGTGCATGACCAGGCACGTGATCAGTGTATGTCCAGCCAAGTGATCAGTGCATTATAGCCACGTGATCAGTGCATGATCAGTCACGTGATCAGTGCATGATCAGTCACATGATCAATGTATGATCAGACTCGAGATCAGTGCATGATCAGTGACGTGATGAGTGCATGATCAGTCATGTAATCTGTGCATGACCAGTCACGTGATCAGTGTATGACCAGCCATGTGATCAGTGCATGATAGCCACGTGATCAGTGCATGATCAGTCACGTGATCAATGTATGATCATCTCGAGATCAGTGCATGATCAGTCACGTGATCAGTGCATGATCAGCCAGGTGATCAGTGCATGACCAGGCACGTGATCAGTGTATGACCAGCCATGTGATCAGTGCATGATAGCCACGTGATCAGTGCATGATAAGTCACGTGATCAGTGCATGATCAGTCACGTGTTCAGTGCATGATCAGCCACATGATCAGTGCATGATCAGTCACGTGACCAGCACATGGTAGCTGCGTGATCAGTGTATGACCAGCCAAGTGATCAGTGCATGATAGCCACGTGATCAGTGCATGATCAGTCACGTGATCAGTGCATGATCAGCCACATGATCAGTGCATGATCAGTCACGTGACCAGTACATGGTAGCTGCGAGATCATTTCATGATCAACCACGTTAACAGTGCATGATAGCCACGTGATCAGTGCTTGATCACCCACATGATCAGTGCATGATCAATTACGTGATCAGTGCAAGATCAGTCACGTGACCAGTACATGGTAGCTACGTGATCAGTGCATGATAGCCACGTGATCAGTGCATGATCAGTCACGTGATACATGTGTGATCAGCCACGTGAATCGTGCATGATATCCACGTGATCAGTGCATGATCAGTCACGTGACAGGTGTGTGATAAGCCATGTGAAGAGTGCATGTTCAGCCATGTGATCAGTGCATGATATCCACGTGATCAGTGCATGATATCCACGTGATCAGTGCATGATCAGTCTCGTGAACAGTGCATGATCAGTCACGTAATCAGTGCATGATAGCCACGTGATCAGTGCATGATCAGTCACGTGATACGTGTGTGATCAGCCACGTGATCAGTGCATGATGAGTCAGGTGATCAGTGCAGGATTAATTACGTGATCAGTGCATGATCAGTCACGTGACCAGTGCATGGTAGCTACGTGATCATTGCATGATCAGCCACGTGATCAGTGCATGATAGCCACGTGATCAGTGCATGATAGCCACGTGATCAGTGCATGATCAGTCACGTGATACGTGTGTGATCAGCCACGTGATCAGTGCATGTTATGCACGTGATCAGTGCAGGATAGCCACGTGATCACTTCATGATTATTTACGTGATCTGTACATGATCAGTCACGTGATACGTGTGTGATCAGCCACCGGATCAGTGCGTGATGAGCCATGTGATCAGTGCAGCATCAATTACGTGATCAGTGCATGATCAGTCACATGACCAGTACATGGTAGCTACGTGAACATTGCGTGATCAGCCACGTGATCAGTGCATGATAGCTACGTGATCAGTGCATGATAGCCACATGATCAGTGCATGAGAGCCACGTGATCAGTGCATGATCAGTCACGTGATACACGTGTGATCAGCCACGTGATCAGTGCATGATGAGCCACGTGATCAGTGCAGGATCAATTACGTGATCAGTGCATGATCAGTCACGTGACCAGTACATGGTTGCTATGTGATCCTTGCATGATCAGCCACGTGAGCAGAGCATGATAGGCACGTGATCAGAGCATGATCAGTCACGTGATCAGTACATGATCATTCACTTGAACAGTGCATGATCATTGACGTGATCTGTGCATGATCAGTCACGTGACCAGTATATGGTAGCTATGTGATCATTCCATGACGAGCCACGTGAGCAGTGCATGATAGCCACGTGATGTGTGCATGATCAGTTACGTGAGCAGAGTATGATCAGCCACGTGATCAGTGCATGAGTTCCACGTGAACAGTGCATGTTCAGCCACGTGATCAGTGCATGATAGCCACGTGATCAGTGCATGATCAGTTACCTGAGCAGTGTATGATCAGTCACGTGATCAGTGCATGCCCAGGCACGTGATCAGTGTATGTCCAGCCAAGTGATCAGTGCATGATAGCCACGTGAGCAGTGCATGATAGCCACGTGATGTGTGCATGATCAGTTACGTGAGCAGAGTATGGTCAGCCACGTGGTCAGTGCATGAGTGCCACGTGAAAAGTGCATGATCAGTCATGTGATCAGTGTATGACCAGCCAAGTGATCAGTGCAGGATAGCCACGTGATCACTGCATGATCAGTCACGTGATCAGTGCATGATCAGTCACGTTATCAGTGTATGATCAGCCACGTGATCAGTGCATGATGAGCCAAATGATCAGTGCATGATCAATTACGTGATCAGTGCATGATCAGCCACGTGATTAGTGCATGATCAGTCACGTGATCAGTGCATGGTCAGTCACGTAAACAGTGCATGATCATCCACGTGATCAGTGCATGTGGAGGCATGTAGACAATGCATGATAGCACCGTGATCAGTGCACGATCAGTCCCGTGATGAGTGTATGATCAGCAAACTGATCAGTGCAAGATAGCTACATGATCAGTGCATGATCAGCCACGTCATCAGTGCATGATAGCCACGTGATCAGTGCATGATCAGACTCGAGATCAGTGCATGATCAGTCACGTGATCAGTGCATGATCAGCCAGGTGATCAGTGCATGACCAGGCACGTGATCAGTGTATGTCCAGCCAAGTGATCAGTGCATTATAGCCACGTGATCAGTGCATGATCAGTCACGTGATCAGTGCATGATCAGTCACATGATCAATGTATGATCAGACTCGAGATCAGTGCATGATCAGTGACGTGATGAGTGCATGATCAGTCATGTAATCTGTGCATGACCAGTCACGTGATCAGTGTATGACCAGCCATGTGATCAGTGCATGATAGCCACGTGATCAGTGCATGATCAGTCACGTGATCAATGTATGATCATCTCGAGATCAGTGCATGATCAGTCACGTGATCAGTGCATGATCAGCCAGGTGATCAGTGCATGACCAGGCACGTGATCAGTGTATGACCAGCCATGTGATCAGTGCATGATAGCCACGTGATCAGTGCATGATAAGTCACGTGATCAGTGCATGATCAGTCACGTGTTCAGTGCATGATCAGCCACATGATCAGTGCATGATCAGTCACGTGACCAGCACATGGTAGCTGCGTGATCAGTGTATGACCAGCCAAGTGATCAGTGCATGATAGCCACGTGATCAGTGCATGATCAGTCACGTGATCAGTGCATGATCAGCCACATGATCAGTGCATGATCAGTCACGTGACCAGTACATGGTAGCTGCGAGATCATTTCATGATCAACCACGTTAACAGTGCATGATAGCCACGTGATCAGTGCTTGATCACCCACATGATCAGTGCATGATCAATTACGTGATCAGTGCAAGATCAGTCACGTGACCAGTACATGGTAGCTACGTGATCAGTGCATGATAGCCACGTGATCAGTGCATGATCAGTCACGTGATACATGTGTGATCAGCCACGTGAATCGTGCATGATATCCACGTGATCAGTGCATGATCAGTCACGTGACAGGTGTGTGATAAGCCATGTGAAGAGTGCATGTTCAGCCATGTGATCAGTGCATGATATCCACGTGATCAGTGCATGATATCCACGTGATCAGTGCATGATCAGTCTCGTGAACAGTGCATGATCAGTCACGTAATCAGTGCATGATAGCCACGTGATCAGTGCATGATCAGTCACGTGATACGTGTGTGATCAGCCACGTGATCAGTGCATGATGAGTCAGGTGATCAGTGCAGGATTAATTACGTGATCAGTGCATGATCAGTCACGTGACCAGTGCATGGTAGCTACGTGATCATTGCATGATCAGCCACGTGATCAGTGCATGATAGCCACGTGATCAGTGCATGATAGCCACGTGATCAGTGCATGATCAGTCACGTGATACGTGTGTGATCAGCCACGTGATCAGTGCATGTTATGCACGTGATCAGTGCAGGATAGCCACGTGATCACTTCATGATTATTTACGTGATCTGTACATGATCAGTCACGTGATACGTGTGTGATCAGCCACCGGATCAGTGCGTGATGAGCCATGTGATCAGTGCAGCATCAATTACGTGATCAGTGCATGATCAGTCACATGACCAGTACATGGTAGCTACGTGAACATTGCGTGATCAGCCACGTGATCAGTGCATGATAGCTACGTGATCAGTGCATGATAGCCACATGATCAGTGCATGAGAGCCACGTGATCAGTGCATGATCAGTCACGTGATACACGTGTGATCAGCCACGTGATCAGTGCATGATGAGCCACGTGATCAGTGCAGGATCAATTACGTGATCAGTGCATGATCAGTCACGTGACCAGTACATGGTTGCTATGTGATCCTTGCATGATCAGCCACGTGAGCAGAGCATGATAGGCACGTGATCAGAGCATGATCAGTCACGTGATCAGTACATGATCATTCACTTGAACAGTGCATGATCATTGACGTGATCTGTGCATGATCAGTCACGTGACCAGTATATGGTAGCTATGTGATCATTCCATGACGAGCCACGTGAGCAGTGCATGATAGCCACGTGATGTGTGCATGATCAGTTACGTGAGCAGAGTATGATCAGCCACGTGATCAGTGCATGAGTTCCACGTGAACAGTGCATGTTCAGCCACGTGATCAGTGCATGATAGCCACGTGATCAGTGCATGATCAGTTACCTGAGCAGTGTATGATCAGTCACGTGATCAGTGCATGCCCAGGCACGTGATCAGTGTATGTCCAGCCAAGTGATCAGTGCATGATAGCCACGTGAGCAGTGCATGATAGCCACGTGATGTGTGCATGATCAGTTACGTGAGCAGAGTATGGTCAGCCACGTGGTCAGTGCATGAGTGCCACGTGAAAAGTGCATGATCAGTCATGTGATCAGTGTATGACCAGCCAAGTGATCAGTGCAGGATAGCCACGTGATCACTGCATGATCAGTCACGTGATCAGTGCATGATCAGTCACGTTATCAGTGTATGATCAGCCACGTGATCAGTGCATGATGAGCCAAATGATCAGTGCATGATCAATTACGTGATCAGTGCATGATCAGCCACGTGATTAGTGCATGATCAGTCACGTGATCAGTGCATGGTCAGTCACGTAAACAGTGCATGATCATCCACGTGATCAGTGCATGTGGAGGCATGTAGACAATGCATGATAGCACCGTGATCAGTGCACGATCAGTCCCGTGATGAGTGTATGATCAGCAAAACTGATCAGTGCAAGATAGCTACATGATCAGTGCATGATCAGCCACGTCATCAGTGCATGATAGCCACGTAAGCAGTGCATACAATTACATGATCAGTGCATGCGCAATCACGTGATCAGTGCATGATAGCCACGTGATCAGTGCATGATCATTCACGTGATATGTGTGTGATCAGCCACGTGAACAGTGCATGCTCAGTCACGTGGTAAGTCCTGCTGAGCTGCGTGATTACTGTCTGCTCATCTGCTTGACAATTGCCAGCTGAGCTGTACGATTCCTGCCTGTCATCTCCTTGACAATTGCCACCTGTGCTGCATAATTCCTGCCTGCTCATCTACTTGATTATTGCCAGGTGAGCAGCATGATTTCTCAAAACTGAGTTCCATGATTATAGCCTGCTGACAGATTCCTGCCTACTCAGCTCTTTGTTCACTGCCTGCAGATGCACATGATCAGTGTGTGACACCAAACATGATCAGCACATGATCAGTCACATGATCAATGCATGATAAGCCAGGTGATCAGTGCATGATCAATTACGTGATCATTGCATGATGAGCCACGTGAGCAGTGCATGATAGCCACGTGATCAGTGCATGATCACTCACGTGATCAGTTCATGATCAGTCACGTTTTCAGTGCAAGATCAGCCACGTGATCAGTGCATGATCAATTACGTGATCAGTGCATGATATCCACGTGTTCAGTGCATGATCAATCACGTGATCAGTGCCTGCTGAGCTGCGTGATTACTGTCTGCTCATCTGCTTGACAATTGGCAGCTGAGCTGCACGATTCCTGCCTGTCATCTGCTTGACAATTGCCAGCTGTGCTGCGTAATTCCTGCCTGCTCAGCTGCTTGATTATTGCCAGCTGAGCAGCATGATTCCTCACACATGAGTTCCATGATTATTGCCTGCTGACTGTTTGATTCGTGCCTACTCAGCTCTTTGTTTATTGCCTCCAGAGGCACATGATCAGTGTATGATAGCAAACATGATCAGCACATGATCAGTCACATGATCAGCGCCATTAAGTCACGTGATTACTACATGATAGTTATGTGATCAGTCCATGCTCAGTCACGGTATCAGTGCATGATCAGCCACGTGATCAGTGCATGATCAGCCAGGTGATCAGTACATGATCTGTCACATGATTAGTCTATAATCATCCACGTGATCAGTGCATGGGCAGTCATGTGATCAGTGCATGATATAGACGTGATCAGTGCATGATCAGTCTCGTGATCAGTGCATGATAGCCACGTGATCACTGCATGATCAGTCACATGATCAGTGCATGATCAGTCATGTGACCAGTACATGGTAGCTGCATGATCATCGCATGATCAGCCACGTGAGCAGTGCATGATAGCCACGTGAGCAGTGCATGATCAGACACACGGTCAGTGCATGATCAGTCACATGATCAGTGCATGATCAGCCACGTGATCAGTGCATGACCAGGCACGTGATCAGTGTATGTTCAGCCAAGTGATCAGTGCATGATAGCCACGTGAGTGTGCATGATCAGTCACGTGATCAGTGCATGATCATCCACGTGATCAGTGCATGACCAGTCACGTAATCAGTGCATGATAGCCACGTGATCAGTGCATGATCAGTCACGTGATACGTGTGTGATCAGCCACGTGATCAGTGCATGATGAGTCAGGTGATCAGTGCAGGATTAATTACGTGATCAGTGCATGATCAGTCACGTGACCAGTGCATGGTAGCTACGTGATCATTGCATGATCAGCCACGTGATCAGTGCATGATAGCCACGTGATCAGTGCATGATAGCCACGTGATCAGTGCATGATCAGTCACGTGATACGTGTGTGATCAGCCACGTGATCAGTGCATGTTATGCACGTGATCAGTGCAGGATAGCCACGTGATCACTTCATGATTATTTACGTGATCTGTACATGATCAGTCACGTGATACGTGTGTGATCAGCCACCGGATCAGTGCGTGATGAGCCATGTGATCAGTGCAGCATCAATTACGTGATCAGTGCATGATCAGTCACATGACCAGTACATGGTAGCTACGTGAACATTGCGTGATCAGCCACGTGATCAGTGCATGATAGCTACGTGATCAGTGCATGATAGCCACATGATCAGTGCATGAGAGCCACGTGATCAGTGCATGATCAGTCACGTGATACACGTGTGATCAGCCACGTGATCAGTGCATGATGAGCCACGTGATCAGTGCAGGATCAATTACGTGATCAGTGCATGATCAGTCACGTGACCAGTACATGGTTGCTATGTGATCCTTGCATGATCAGCCACGTGAGCAGAGCATGATAGGCACGTGATCAGAGCATGATCAGTCACGTGATCAGTACATGATCATTCACTTGAACAGTGCATGATCATTGACGTGATCTGTGCATGATCAGTCACGTGACCAGTATATGGTAGCTATGTGATCATTCCATGACGAGCCACGTGAGCAGTGCATGATAGCCACGTGATGTGTGCATGATCAGTTACGTGAGCAGAGTATGATCAGCCACGTGATCAGTGCATGAGTTCCACGTGAACAGTGCATGTTCAGCCACGTGATCAGTGCATGATAGCCACGTGATCAGTGCATGATCAGTTACCTGAGCAGTGTATGATCAGTCACGTGATCAGTGCATGCCCAGGCACGTGATCAGTGTATGTCCAGCCAAGTGATCAGTGCATGATAGCCACGTGAGCAGTGCATGATAGCCACGTGATGTGTGCATGATCAGTTACGTGAGCAGAGTATGGTCAGCCACGTGGTCAGTGCATGAGTGCCACGTGAAAAGTGCATGATCAGTCATGTGATCAGTGTATGACCAGCCAAGTGATCAGTGCAGGATAGCCACGTGATCACTGCATGATCAGTCACGTGATCAGTGCATGATCAGTCACGTTATCAGTGTATGATCAGCCACGTGATCAGTGCATGATGAGCCAAATGATCAGTGCATGATCAATTACGTGATCAGTGCATGATCAGCCACGTGATTAGTGCATGATCAGTCACGTGATCAGTGCATGGTCAGTCACGTAAACAGTGCATGATCATCCACGTGATCAGTGCATGTGGAGGCATGTAGACAATGCATGATAGCACCGTGATCAGTGCACGATCAGTCCCGTGATGAGTGTATGATCAGCAAACTGATCAGTGCAAGATAGCTACATGATCAGTGCATGATCAGCCACGTCATCAGTGCATGATAGCCACGTGATCAGTGCATGATCAGACTCGAGATCAGTGCATGATCAGTCACGTGATCAGTGCATGATCAGCCAGGTGATCAGTGCATGACCAGGCACGTGATCAGTGTATGTCCAGCCAAGTGATCAGTGCATTATAGCCACGTGATCAGTGCATGATCAGTCACGTGATCAGTGCATGATCAGTCACATGATCAATGTATGATCAGACTCGAGATCAGTGCATGATCAGTGACGTGATGAGTGCATGATCAGTCATGTAATCTGTGCATGACCAGTCACGTGATCAGTGTATGACCAGCCATGTGATCAGTGCATGATAGCCACGTGATCAGTGCATGATCAGTCACGTGATCAATGTATGATCATCTCGAGATCAGTGCATGATCAGTCACGTGATCAGTGCATGATCAGCCAGGTGATCAGTGCATGACCAGGCACGTGATCAGTGTATGACCAGCCATGTGATCAGTGCATGATAGCCACGTGATCAGTGCATGATAAGTCACGTGATCAGTGCATGATCAGTCACGTGTTCAGTGCATGATCAGCCACATGATCAGTGCATGATCAGTCACGTGACCAGCACATGGTAGCTGCGTGATCAGTGTATGACCAGCCAAGTGATCAGTGCATGATAGCCACGTGATCAGTGCATGATCAGTCACGTGATCAGTGCATGATCAGCCACATGATCAGTGCATGATCAGTCACGTGACCAGTACATGGTAGCTGCGAGATCATTTCATGATCAACCACGTTAACAGTGCATGATAGCCACGTGATCAGTGCTTGATCACCCACATGATCAGTGCATGATCAATTACGTGATCAGTGCAAGATCAGTCACGTGACCAGTACATGGTAGCTACGTGATCAGTGCATGATAGCCACGTGATCAGTGCATGATCAGTCACGTGATACATGTGTGATCAGCCACGTGAATCGTGCATGATATCCACGTGATCAGTGCATGATCAGTCACGTGACAGGTGTGTGATAAGCCATGTGAAGAGTGCATGTTCAGCCATGTGATCAGTGCATGATATCCACGTGATCAGTGCATGATATCCACGTGATCAGTGCATGATCAGTCTCGTGAACAGTGCATGATCAGTCACGTAATCAGTGCATGATAGCCACGTGATCAGTGCATGATCAGTCACGTGATACGTGTGTGATCAGCCACGTGATCAGTGCATGATGAGTCAGGTGATCAGTGCAGGATTAATTACGTGATCAGTGCATGATCAGTCACGTGACCAGTGCATGGTAGCTACGTGATCATTGCATGATCAGCCACGTGATCAGTGCATGATAGCCACGTGATCAGTGCATGATAGCCACGTGATCAGTGCATGATCAGTCACGTGATACGTGTGTGATCAGCCACGTGATCAGTGCATGTTATGCACGTGATCAGTGCAGGATAGCCACGTGATCACTTCATGATTATTTACGTGATCTGTACATGATCAGTCACGTGATACGTGTGTGATCAGCCACCGGATCAGTGCGTGATGAGCCATGTGATCAGTGCAGCATCAATTACGTGATCAGTGCATGATCAGTCACATGACCAGTACATGGTAGCTACGTGAACATTGCGTGATCAGCCACGTGATCAGTGCATGATAGCTACGTGATCAGTGCATGATAGCCACATGATCAGTGCATGAGAGCCACGTGATCAGTGCATGATCAGTCACGTGATACACGTGTGATCAGCCACGTGATCAGTGCATGATGAGCCACGTGATCAGTGCAGGATCAATTACGTGATCAGTGCATGATCAGTCACGTGACCAGTACATGGTTGCTATGTGATCCTTGCATGATCAGCCACGTGAGCAGAGCATGATAGGCACGTGATCAGAGCATGATCAGTCACGTGATCAGTACATGATCATTCACTTGAACAGTGCATGATCATTGACGTGATCTGTGCATGATCAGTCACGTGACCAGTATATGGTAGCTATGTGATCATTCCATGACGAGCCACGTGAGCAGTGCATGATAGCCACGTGATGTGTGCATGATCAGTTACGTGAGCAGAGTATGATCAGCCACGTGATCAGTGCATGAGTTCCACGTGAACAGTGCATGTTCAGCCACGTGATCAGTGCATGATAGCCACGTGATCAGTGCATGATCAGTTACCTGAGCAGTGTATGATCAGTCACGTGATCAGTGCATGCCCAGGCACGTGATCAGTGTATGTCCAGCCAAGTGATCAGTGCATGATAGCCACGTGAGCAGTGCATGATAGCCACGTGATGTGTGCATGATCAGTTACGTGAGCAGAGTATGGTCAGCCACGTGGTCAGTGCATGAGTGCCACGTGAAAAGTGCATGATCAGTCATGTGATCAGTGTATGACCAGCCAAGTGATCAGTGCAGGATAGCCACGTGATCACTGCATGATCAGTCACGTGATCAGTGCATGATCAGTCACGTTATCAGTGTATGATCAGCCACGTGATCAGTGCATGATGAGCCAAATGATCAGTGCATGATCAATTACGTGATCAGTGCATGATCAGCCACGTGATTAGTGCATGATCAGTCACGTGATCAGTGCATGGTCAGTCACGTAAACAGTGCATGATCATCCACGTGATCAGTGCATGTGGAAGGCATGTAGACAATGCATGATAGCACCCGTGATCAGTGCACGATCAGTCCCGTGATGAGTGTATGATCAGCAAACTGATCAGTGCAAGATAGCTACATGATCAGTGCATGATCAGCCACGTCATCAGTGCATGATAGCCACGTAAGCAGTGCATACAATTACATGATCAGTGCATGCGCAATCACGTGATCAGTGCATGATAGCCACGTGATCAGTGCATGAATCATTCACGTGATATGTGTGTGATCAGCCACGTGAACAGTGCATGCTCAGTCACGTGGTAAGTCCTGCTGAGCTGCGTGATTACTGTCTGCTCATCTGCTTGACAATTGCCAGCTGAGCTGTACGATTCCTGCCTGTCATCTCCTTGACAATTGCCACCTGTGCTGCATAATTCCTGCCTGCTCATCTACTTGATTATTGCCAGGTGAGCAGCATGATTTCTCAAAACTGAGTTCCATGATTATAGCCTGCTGACAGATTCCTGCCTACTCAGCTCTTTGTTCACTGCCTGCAGATGCACATGATCAGTGTGTGACACCAAACATGATCAGCACATGATCAGTCACATGATCAATGCATGATAAGCCAGGTGATCAGTGCATGATCAATTACGTGATCATTGCATGATGAGCCACGTGAGCAGTGCATGATAGCCACGTGATCAGTGCATGATCACTCACGTGATCAGTTCATGATCAGTCACGTTTTCAGTGCAAGATCAGCCACGTGATCAGTGCATGATCAATTACGTGATCAGTGCATGATATCCACGTGTTCAGTGCATGATCAATCACGTGATCAGTGCTGCTGAGCTGCGTGATTACTGTCTGCTCATCTGCTTGACAATTGGCAGCTGAGCTGCACGATTCCTGCCTGTCATCTGCTTGACAATTGCCAGCTGTGCTGCGTAATTCCTGCCTGCTCAGCTGCTTGATTATTGCCAGCTGAGCAGCATGATTCCTCACACATGAGTTCCATGATTATTGCCTGCTGACTGTTTGATTCGTGCCTACTCAGCTCTTTGTTTATTGCCTCCAGAGGCACATGATCAGTGTATGATAGCAAACATGATCAGCACATGATCAGTCACATGATCAGCGCCATTAAGTCACGTGATTACTACATGATAGTTATGTGATCAGTCCATGCTCAGTCACGGTATCAGTGCATGATCAGCCACGTGATCAGTGCATGATCAGCCAGGTGATCAGTACATGATCTGTCACATGATTAGTCTATAATCATCCACGTGATCAGTGCATGGGCAGTCATGTGATCAGTGCATGATATAGACGTGATCAGTGCATGATCAGTCTCGTGATCAGTGCATGATAGCCACGTGATCACTGCATGATCAGTCACATGATCAGTGCATGATCAGTCATGTGACCAGTACATGGTAGCTGCATGATCATCGCATGATCAGCCACGTGAGCAGTGCATGATAGCCACGTGAGCAGTGCATGATCAGACACACGGTCAGTGCATGATCAGTCACATGATCAGTGCATGATCAGCCACGTGATCAGTGCATGACCAGGCACGTGATCAGTGTATGTTCAGCCAAGTGATCAGTGCATGATAGCCACGTGAGTGTGCATGATCAGTCACGTGATCAGTGCATGATCAGTCACGTGATCAGTGTATGTTCAGCCAAGTGATCAGTGCATGATAGCCACGTGATCAGTGCATGTTCAGTCACGTGATCAGTGCATGGTCAGTCACGTGATCAGTGCATGATCATCCACGTGATCAGTGCATGGGGAGTCATGCAATCAATGCATGATAGCGCCTTGATCAGTGCACGATCAGTCCCGTGATGAGTGTATGATCAGCCAAGGGATCAGTGCAAGATAGCTACGTGATCAGTGCATGATCAGTCACCTGATGGGTGTATGATCATTCACGTGACCTGTACATGGTAGCTACATAATCATTGCATGATCAGCCACGTGAGTAGTGCATGATAGCCAAGTGATCACTGCATGATCAGTCACGCGATCAGTGCATGATCAGTCATGTGACCAGTACATGGTAGCTGTGTGATCATCGCATGATCAGCCACGTGAGCAGTGCATGATAGCCACGTGATCAGTGCATGATCAGACTCGAGATCAGTGCATGATCAGTCACGTGATCAGTGCATGATCAGTCTCATGATCAGTGCATGATGGCCACGTGATCAGTGCATGATCAGTCACCTGATGGGTGTATGATCATTCACGTGACCTGTACATGGTAGCTACATAATCATTGCATGATCAGCCACGTGAGTAGTGCATGATAGCCAAGTGATCACTGCATGATCAGTCACGCGATCAGTGCATGATCAGTCATGTGACCAGTACATGGTAGCTGTGTGATCATCGCATGATCAGCCACGTGAGCAGTGCATGATAGCCACGTGATCAGTGCATGATCAGACTCGAGATCAGTGCGTGATCAGTCACGTGATCAGTGCATGATCAGCCAGGTGATCAGTGCATGACCAGGCACGTGATCAGTGTATGTCCAGCCAAGTGATCAGTGCATTATAGCCACGTGATCAGTGCATGATCAGTCACGTGATCAGTGCATGATCAGTCACATGATCAATGTATGATCAGACTCGAGATCAGTGCATGATCAGTGACGTGATGAGTGCATGATCAGTCATGTAATCTGTGCATGACCAGTCACGTGATCAGTGTATGACCAGCCATGTGATCAGTGCATGATAGCCACGTGATCAGTGCATGATCAGTCACGTGATCAATGTATGATCATCTCGAGATCAGTGCATGATCAGTCACGTGATCAGTGCATGATCAGCCAGGTGATCAGTGCATGACCAGGCACGTGATCAGTGTATGACCAGCCATGTGATCAGTGCATGATAGCCACGTGATCAGTGCATGATAAGTCACGTGATCAGTGCATGATCAGTCACGTGTTCAGTGCATGATCAGCCACATGATCAGTGCATGATCAGTCACGTGACCAGCACATGGTAGCTGCGTGATCAGTGTATGACCAGCCAAGTGATCAGTGCATGATAGCCACGTGATCAGTGCATGATCAGTCACGTGATCAGTGCATGATCAGCCACACGATCAGTGCATGATCAGTCACGTGACCCAGTACATGGTAGCTGCGAGATCATTTCATGATCAACCACGTTAACAGTGCATGATAGCCACGTGATCAGTGCTTGATCACCCACATGATCAGTGCATGATCAATTACGTGATCAGTGCAAGATCAGTCACGTGACCAGTACATGGTAGCTACGTGATCAGTGCATGATAGCCACGTGATCAGTGCATGATAGCCACGTGATCAGTGCATGATCAGTCACGTGATACATGTGTGATCAGCCACGTGAATCGTGCATGATATCCACGTGATCAGTGCATGATCAGTCACATGACAGGTGTGTGATAAGCCATGTGAACAGTGCATGTTCAGCCATGTGATCAGTGCATGATATCCACGTGATCAGTGCATGATATCCACGTGATCAGTGCATGATCAGTCTCGTGAACAGTGCATGATCAGTCACGTAATCAGTGCATGATAGCCACGTGATCAGTGCATGATCAGTCACGTGATACGTGTGTGATCAGCCACGTGATCAGTGCATGATGAGTCAGGTGATCAGTGCAGGATTAATTACGTGATCAGTGCATGATCAGTCACGTGACCAGTGCATGGTAGCTACGTGATCATTGCATGATCAGCCACGTGATCAGTGCATGATAGCCACGTGATCAGTGCATGATAGCCACGTGATCAGTGCATGATCAGTCACGTGATACGTGTGTGATCAGCCACGTGATCAGTGCATGTTATGCACGTGATCAGTGCAGGATAGCCACGTGATCACTTCATGATTATTTACGTGATCTGTACATGATCAGTCACGTGATACGTGTGTGATCAGCCACCGGATCAGTGCGTGATGAGCCATGTGATCAGTGCAGCATCAATTACGTGATCAGTGCATGATCAGTCACATGACCAGTACATGGTAGCTACGTGAACATTGCGTGATCAGCCACGTGATCAGTGCATGATAGCTACGTGATCAGTGCATGATAGCCACATGATCAGTGCATGAGAGCCACGCGATCAGTGCATGATCAGTCACGTGATACACGTGTGATCAGCCACGTGATCAGTGCATGATGAGCCACGTGTCAGTGCAGGATCAATTACGTGATCAGTGCATGATCAGTCACGTGACCAGTACTGGTTGCTATGTGATCCTTGCATGATCAGCCACGTGAGCAGAGCATGATAGGCACGTGATCAAGAGCATGATCAGTCACCTGATCAGTACATGATCATTCACTTGAACAGTGCATGATCATTACGTGATCTGTGCATGATCAGTCACGTGACCAGTATATGGTAGCTATGTGATCATTCCATGACGAGCCACGTGAGCAGTGCATGATAGCCACGTGATGTGTGCATGATCAGTTACGTGAGCAGAGTATGATCAGCCACGTGATCAGTGCATGAGTTCCACGTGAACAGTGCATGTTCAGCCACGTGATCAGTGCATGATAGCCACGTGATCAGTGCATGATCAGTTACCTGAGCAGTGTATGATCAGCCACGTGATCAGTGCATGCCCAGGGCACGTGATCAGTGTATGTCCAGCAAGTGATCAGTGCATGATAGCCACGTGAGCAGTGCATGATAGCCACGTGATGTGTGCATGATCAGTTACGTGAGCAGAGTATGGTCAGCCACGTGGTCAGTGCATGAGTGCCACGTGAAAAGTGCATGATCAGTCATGTGATCAGTGTATGACCAGCCAAGTGATCAGTGCAGGATAGCCACTGTGATCACTGCATGATCAGTCACGTGATCAGTGCATGATCAGTCACGTGATCAGTGTATGATCAGCCACGTGATCAGTGCATGATGAGCCAAATGCATCAGTGCATGATCAATACGTGATCAGTTGCATGATCAGCCACGTGATTAGTGCATGATCAGTCACGTGATCAGTGCATGGTCAGTCACGTAAACAGTGCATGATCATCCACGTGATCAGTGCATGTGGAGGCATGTAGACAATGGCATGATAGCACCGTGATCAGTGCACGATCAGTCCCGTGATGAGTGTATGATCAGCAAACTGATCAGTGCAAGATAGCTACATGATCAGTGCATGATCAGCCACGTCATCAGTGCATGATAGCCACGTAAGCAGTGCATACAATTACATGATCAGTGCATGCGGCAATCACGTGATCAGTGCATGATAGCCACGTGATCAGTGCATGATCATTCACCGTGATATGTGTGTGATCAGCCACGTGAACAGTGCATGCTCAGTCACGTGGTAAGTCCCTGCTGAGCTGCGTGATTACTGTCTGCTTCATCTGCTTGACAATTGCAGCTGAGCTGTACGATTCCTGCCTGTCATCTCCTTGACAATTGCCACTGTGCTGCGTAATTCCTGCTGCCTCATCTACTTGATTATTGCCAGGTGAGCAGCATGATTTTCTCAAAACTGAGTTCCATGATTATAGCCGCTGACAGATTCCTGCCTACTCAGCTCTTTGTTCACTGCCTGCAGATGCACATGATCAGTGTGTGACACCAAACATGATCAGCAATGACTAGTCACAATGATCAATGCATGATAAGCCAGGTGATCAGTGCATGATCAATTACGTGATCATTGCATGATGAGGCCCCGTGAGCAGTGGCATGATAGCCACGTGATCAGTGCAATGATCACTCACAGTGATCAGTTCATGATCAGTCACGTTTTCAGTGCAAGATCAGCCACGTGATCAGTGCATGATCATTACGTGATCAGTGCATGATTCCCGTGTTCAGTGCATGATCAATCACGTGATCAGTGCCTGCTGAGCTGCGTGAATTACTGTCTGCTCATCTGCTTGATCAATTGGCAGCTGAGCTGCACGATTCCTGCCTGTCATCTGCTTGACAATTGCCAGCTGTGCTGCGTAATTCCTGCCTGCTCAGCTGCTTGATTATTGCCAGCTGAGCAGCATGATTCCTCACACATGAGTTCCATGATTATTGCCTGCTGACTGTTTGATTCGTGCCTACTCAGCTCTTTGTTTATTGCCTCCAGAGGCACATGATCAGTGTATGATAGCAAACATGATCAGCACATGATCAGTCACATGATCAGCGCCATTAAGTCACGTGATTACTACATGATAGTTATGTGATCAGTCCATGCTCAGTCACGGTATCAGTGCATGATCAGCCACGTGATCAGTGCATGATCAGCCAGGTGATCAGTACATGATCTGTCACATGATTAGTCTATAATCATCCACGTGATCAGTGCATGGGCAGTCATGTGATCAGTGCATGATATAGACGTGATCAGTGCATGATCAGTCTCGTGATCAGTGCATGATAGCCACGTGATCACTGCATGATCAGTCACATGATCAGTGCATGATCAGTCATGTGACCAGTACATGGTAGCTGCATGATCATCGCATGATCAGCCACGTGAGCAGTGCATGATAGCCACGTGAGCAGTGCATGATCAGACACACGGTCAGTGCATGATCAGTCACATGATCAGTGCATGATCAGCCACGTGATCAGTGCATGACCAGGCACGTGATCAGTGTATGTTCAGCCAAGTGATCAGTGCATGATAGCCACGTGAGTGTGCATGATCAGTCACGTGATCAGTGCATGATCAGTCACGTGATCAGTGTATGTTCAGCCAAGTGATCAGTGCATGATAGCCACGTGATCAGTGCATGTTCAGTCACGTGATCAGTGCATGGTCAGTCACGTGATCAGTGCATGATCATCCACGTGATCAGTGCATGGGGAGTCATGCAATCAATGCATGATAGCGCCTTGATCAGTGCACGATCAGTCCCGTGATGAGTGTATGATCAGCCAAGGGATCAGTGCAAGATAGCTACGTGATCAGTGCATGATCAGTCACCTGATGGGTGTATGATCATTCACGTGACCTGTACATGGTAGCTACATAATCATTGCATGATCAGCCACGTGAGTAGTGCATGATAGCCAAGTGATCACTGCATGATCAGTCACGCGATCAGTGCATGATCAGTCATGTGACCAGTACATGGTAGCTGTGTGATCATCGCATGATCAGCCACGTGAGCAGTGCATGATAGCCACGTGATCAGTGCATGATCAGACTCGAGATCAGTGCATGATCAGTCACGTGATCAGTGCATGATCAGTCTCATGATCAGTGCATGATAGCCACGTGATCAGTGCATGATCAGTCACCTGATGGGTGTATGATCATTCACGTGACCTGTACATGGTAGCTACATAATCATTGCATGATCAGCCACGTGAGTAGTGCATGATAGCCAAGTGATCACTGCATGATCAGTCACGCGATCAGTGCATGATCAGTCATGTGACCAGTACATGGTAGCTGTGTGATCATCGCATGATCAGCCACGTGAGCAGTGCATGATAGCCACGTGATCAGTGCATGATCAGACTCGAGATCAGTGCATGATCAGTCACGTGATCAGTGCATGATCAGCCAGGTGATCAGTGCATGACCAGGCACGTGATCAGTGTATGTCCAGCCAAGTGATCAGTGCATTATAGCCACGTGATCAGTGCATGATCAGTCACGTGATCAGTGCATGATCAGTCACATGATCAATGTATGATCAGACTCGAGATCAGTGCATGATCAGTGACGTGATGAGTGCATGATCAGTCATGTAATCTGTGCATGACCAGTCACGTGATCAGTGTATGACCAGCCATGTGATCAGTGCATGATAGCCACGTGATCAGTGCATGATCAGTCACGTGATCAATGTATGATCATCTCGAGATCAGTGCATGATCAGTCACGTGATCAGTGCATGATCAGCCAGGTGATCAGTGCATGACCAGGCACGTGATCAGTGTATGACCAGCCATGTGATCAGTGCATGATAGCCACGTGATCAGTGCATGATAAGTCACGTGATCAGTGCATGATCAGTCACGTGTTCAGTGCATGATCAGCCACATGATCAGTGCATGATCAGTCACGTGACCAGCACATGGTAGCTGCGTGATCAGTGTATGACCAGCCAAGTGATCAGTGCATGATAGCCACGTGATCAGTGCATGATCAGTCACGTGATCAGTGCATGATCAGCCACATGATCAGTGCATGATCAGTCACGTGACCAGTACATGGTAGCTGCGAGATCATTTCATGATCAACCACGTTAACAGTGCATGATAGCCACGTGATCAGTGCTTGATCACCCACATGATCAGTGCATGATCAATTACGTGATCAGTGCAAGATCAGTCACGTGACCAGTACATGGTAGCTACGTGATCAGTGCATGATAGCCACGTGATCAGTGCATGATCAGTCACGTGATACATGTGTGATCAGCCACGTGAATCGTGCATGATATCCACGTGATCAGTGCATGATCAGTCACGTGACAGGTGTGTGATAAGCCATGTGAACAGTGCATGTTCAGCCATGTGATCAGTGCATGATATCCACGTGATCAGTGCATGATATCCACGTGATCAGTGCATGATCAGTCTCGTGAACAGTGCATGATCAGTCACGTAATCAGTGCATGATAGCCACGTGATCAGTGCATGATCAGTCACGTGATACGTGTGTGATCAGCCACGTGATCAGTGCATGATGAGTCAGGTGATCAGTGCAGGATTAATTACGTGATCAGTGCATGATCAGTCACGTGACCAGTGCATGGTAGCTACGTGATCATTGCATGATCAGCCACGTGATCAGTGCATGATAGCCACGTGATCAGTGCATGATAGCCACGTGATCAGTGCATGATCAGTCACGTGATACGTGTGTGATCAGCCACGTGATCAGTGCATGTTATGCACGTGATCAGTGCAGGATAGCCACGTGATCACTTCATGATTATTTACGTGATCTGTACATGATCAGTCACGTGATACGTGTGTGATCAGCCACCGGATCAGTGCGTGATGAGCCATGTGATCAGTGCAGCATCAATTACGTGATCAGTGCATGATCAGTCACATGACCAGTACATGGTAGCTACGTGAACATTGCGTGATCAGCCACGTGATCAGTGCATGATAGCTACGTGATCAGTGCATGATAGCCACATGATCAGTGCATGAGAGCCACGTGATCAGTGCATGATCAGTCACGTGATACACGTGTGATCAGCCACGTGATCAGTGCATGATGAGCCACGTGATCAGTGCAGGATCAATTACGTGATCAGTGCATGATCAGTCACGTGACCAGTACATGGTTGCTATGTGATCCTTGCATGATCAGCCACGTGAGCAGAGCATGATAGGCACGTGATCAGAGCATGATCAGTCACGTGATCAGTACATGATCATTCACTTGAACAGTGCATGATCATTGACGTGATCTGTGCATGATCAGTCACGTGACCAGTATATGGTAGCTATGTGATCATTCCATGACGAGCCACGTGAGCAGTGCATGATAGCCACGTGATGTGTGCATGATCAGTTACGTGAGCAGAGTATGATCAGCCACGTGATCAGTGCATGAGTTCCACGTGAACAGTGCATGTTCAGCCACGTGATCAGTGCATGATAGCCACGTGATCAGTGCATGATCAGTTACCTGAGCAGTGTATGATCAGCCACGTGATCAGTGCATGCCCAGGCACGTGATCAGTGTATGTCCAGCCAAGTGATCAGTGCATGATAGCCACGTGAGCAGTGCATGATAGCCACGTGATGTGTGCATGATCAGTTACGT